>NC_133488.1:3002272-3171178 GCF_025370935.1 Choristoneura fumiferana | reverse complement strand
GAATAAAACCACATATACCTACCTGTTTACAAAACAAACACATTTATTTAAAATAGAATCCGATTATTATCAAATATAATAATTACATTTAAAACCATAAAAAGAGTCCAGTAGCTCAATACATATCGCATACTCATAACATGCAATCTTAACTTTCTGTACTAATGTCACACTTATTTTTTAATACTGCAAAAAGCCTCATCTCGGGGTAATTGAAAAGGTTGAACAATTAAACCTTTAAATATGATTTTTATTAAGATTTCTATTACATAAACATAAATAGAATTTGTTAAAAAATCATTAAATTAAACAATAATAATTATACTGTAGAGGCAGTATACGGAATTCTTTTATAAAAAAAAAATACAAGAGAAGCGGCTTTCGTGCAACGAGGTTGCATACTTTATTAAAAGATCGGGAAAATTTACATTTTGGAAATATTTCGATATATTTTTACCAAAAATTTATTTAAGTTTGTAATCGACAAATTTGATCCTATCTCTTGCTTTTTTTTTCGAGTTGAAGTGAAATGACAGATCAAAGTAAAGTTCAAATATTTGGAATTCAGTGAGTAGACCCAACACTGTACTCAGCATTTAAAAATAATAATTAAAAAGTTACTTTGTCTCACGGAGTGAGCAATGCGATTTTTGCTCACTGATTTCTCATAGCAAAACCTGCCTGTTTGAGGTGCTGAGGTGAAAAATAGTTTTATCAACGAGGAGTTAAGAAGCACAATGTCGTGAGGAGTACCTATGATAAGTTATAAAACTTGAATAAAAGTTAAAAAGTTGTTGAAGTTTAAAAATATTCCAAGTAAAACTGAAGTCCAAAATAATTGACAGAATGAGTAACTTATACTGAATCGCTAAATTTGACACTGAAGCGATTAAATTCCACTCAAGTTAAGCGTCATGGTAAGAAAACCGCTTGAAGTGAGTGAACGAAATGTCTGTATCGCTGTCGCTGAACCGTGCTTGAACTGAATCGCAAAAGTAACGTCGTGGTACGAAATAGCGATGCAGTTCAGCTTAGAGCTAATTTGGGGGCGGCAGACGTGAACTTGCCTTCGAAATCCAAAAGCTTAGTGGTTACTTGACCTGAAATGTTAATTTCAGAACTAAATTATTGTTTTTATTTTTAAAATTTATGACGGTGGAAGCATTCTACACTTCCACTGAACGTAGATATAGTTTAGATATAGTTAGTTGTTTAGTATTGTATCTAAGGGACCCCATGCATCCCTGTATTTTTTTTATTATTATTTTTGTATTTTTTTTCATAAATTGTATAATATAGTTTTTAAGTATTTTATTTGTAATTATATTTTTATGAAAAATTACTTTCTGCCAAGTTTCTTGCGGCGCATTCTTCTTGGCAATGATGGTCTTTCCGAAAGCGCTGGTAGTTTAAAAAAATGACGTGTAAAAGTGCCCATTGCGGCCTATTTACTGAATAAATCATTTGAATTTTGAATTTAATTTGAATTAGAGCCTAAACTGAATCGTATTAAGAGAGCGTGGTGGGCCCCCTGAACGCGTTTTCTAGTGAATGCCCAGTGGCTAGACATACTCGTAAATGCAAACAGGGCGAGTTGGAAATCCAGGAAGGTTCTTATCCAGCAGTGGACCATATTCAAATCAAATCAAATCAAATCAATATCACGGGACAATTCACACCAATTGACCTATCCCAAAGTAAGCTTAGCAAAGCTTGTGTTATGGGTACTAAGCAACGGATAAATATAATTATATAGATATAGATATATACTAAAATACATATTAACACCCAAGACCGAGAACAAACATTCGTATTTTTCATACAAATATCTGCCCCGACACGGGAATCGAACCCGGGACTCAAGCTTCGTAGTCAGGTTCTCTAACCACTAGGCCATCTGGTCGACAACATATTACAGGGGCTAATAAAAAATAGAGTATAATAACGAAAAAAACAGTGATAATTAATGCTTCAGCCACTACAACGCTTCAGCCATTCATCTAGAGCAACAACAACTCGTCGAACGGGCGTGCAGTCACCATGGCAACGGCGGGCTGATGTATAATACCTACGTTCTTCTTGGCAGTTACGCGACTTCGATTTGATTTATGAAGAGCTATTCGAAGAATCTACTGTCCCTAGAGACTCTTTGGATTCGGTGATGCTAACAGATTTGAAAGAAAGAAAGCAACAAAAACATTTATTCGTGACATTTATAAAGCAGATAAAAAGAAACAAGGAAGTCGAGACAAATAATAATAAATAAATATGTTAGTGGTCAACATAATATATTTATTAGGCCCAAGCATTCTAAGCCCGTCTGACATCACTTCCGCAGTCCGTACTCCCCTGGGTGCTGCGCTCTCGAGCTGATGGTGATTGGGCCGAAGATGATGAGGGCCGTGTGCTGTGCGTAGATGGCGGCGTCCAGGAGGAAACGGCCGACGGTTCCCAACCATGGGAGTATAAAGATGCGGTTTACGTCAAAACGTAATACCCTGTGAATGTTTTTTTAATCTTCGTCATGTCTTATAATATACTGAGAGGCAAAAATCTGGCTCTCAAATGTATGCAGTAATAGGTAATTTTGTATGAAGAGTGGGCCAAATTTTGTGTCGCTGAGTATATATTGAGCACAAGACGCCATAACGTGTCAAGAGATCATTGACATCTATGTATGTATGTATGTAAACTCTTTTATTGTACAAAATAAGTAAACAAACACAGATGAAAAACAATGAATATGTACAAATGCGAACTTATCCCTTTAAGGGATCTCTACCAGTCAACCTTTTAGTGGATGAGAGGAGCATTCAGTCAGGAACAGACAAAAAGTGAGTTTAAAATTTAAATAGATAGTGGAAGCTACAATACACTGCTTGAATAATATAATACACAAATCTATAAAAGAATCCCAACATAAAAATACACATACTATATACAAATATACAAACAAAATAAGAATAATACGTACCAATACAATAGCAATATAATAATAATAAAATAATAATAGTTAATGTTTTCAACGTAGAAGGTGTGGGCCACATTTTCTTCAAGCCCTCCCTGAACGATCCTAGTGCGAGATTGCCTGATGGAGGCCGGTAACCGATTCCACAACCTTGTAGATTGCACTGTAAAGGATTTAGAGTAGGTCTTGGAAGAGGTAGAAGGACAGGCCAAAAGGAGGTTGGTACTCGACCTTAAACGAAGCTGGCTACCATCTATGTATTAAACTGCATGTTTCTTAGTTATAAAAGTTGTTGCGCAAACTTTACGCTAAAGGCGCTGCCCGTGTTTCCATACAAATTGAGATTTTAACGCGAACGCGATCGAGACGTATTTTGTGCATGGGAAAATACACTAAGCATACTGGTTAAAGGCAAGCGTCTACTGATCTGCATCGTCGCTTCGGACGTATCGCATCAAAGGTAGGCGTCCACTTATCCGCATCGTACGCTTCGGACGTATCGGATTTGTTGCTTTGTATAGAAATGTGCGATGCTTACGATGCGGACAGGTGGACGCACTTATATGAATTTCTATACAAAGAATACTACGATCCGTTGCGTGCGATGCGTCCGATGCGTACGATACCGACAAGTGGACGTATACCTCAGGACTGTATATTCTTTGTATTGAGAGTCATACAAGTGCGTCCACTGACCCGCGCTGTACAGGTCGCACATTTCTATACAAAGCAACAAATCCGATACGTCCGAAGCGTACGATCCAGGCCGCTTTCAAGCGAAGCAATTGGAAGTCTATGGGAGTGGCAGTGAAACAGAAAGAAAGAAATAAAATAATTTATTTATAAAACAGCAGTGACACATTACACATGTTAGAAAAAATACGTAAGAAGTGTGGTGTGCGAAACAGTAAATGTTTTCTGGCTGATATAATATGATGATGATAATAACGTCTGAAATTAGGTACATAACAAATTTGCCAGGAGTTTTTCGGTGAAGAAATATATCGTGAAAATAACCGCATAAACATGATAAGCAAATCAATAGGCTAGACGATTAAAAAAAACTGTTTAATCCGTCAGTTAGATAATTAAAAAATATTGTACACGTATTTTTTCTTTCGTTAGACAAACAAAAAATGGCGAGGATACAGTGCTTAGAAGTTTCGAGTGAAGTCACTATATGGTACGATTTTTACCTATAGTGACGTCACAAGCCCCCACTCCAGAATTTTGATGATCTATACCTTTGTCGATTTTCAATAATTTGATAAACCAATAAATACGTGTCCCATATTTTTCCATAATCTAACTGTCGGACTAAATAGAATGATATATTTTTAACCCAGTCGTCATCCTCATTGTAAGCGTGAAGTTCTCAATCTGCACTGGGTCTTTGGTTTTTCAATATCTCTCATGCTGAATAAGGTAAAATATGCTCCAGTTTCACCAAAATATCAGAACATCTCTAGCACACCCACATTCTACTAACAGCAGTCCAGCATAAGCACTAATTGGTAGCGTGGACCGCAACCTGTCACTGTGAACTCGCCAAATGAGCATATTGTGCAGTCCACGTCACCTTTAACAGAAGCGAATAGAGTAGAATATTCACCGGCTGGAAAGTAATGAGCGTTTGTTTGGAGAGAGCAATTATGGCGCTGTTTTTGGTAAGAATTTCGGACGCAGGTGTGATTAGCTGGTTTGTGAGGACCAGGAAGGACAGCCATTTTACTTGAAAAAATTTTAAATTTATAAAACCTGTACACAAAAAAACGCCAGCAAAAATATAAAAAACGCCAGAAAAAAACGCCGCCAAAAAAGACAACTAAAAAGTAAAAAATAATTATGCACTACCTAGCTGTTGCCCGCAACTTCGTTTGCGAAGAATTCGTTTATCCCACTTTTATCCCTATCCCGCGGGGACTATGCTCATGCTGATTTCCCGCAAAATTAGCCTAAGTTAATTTAGTATAAGTACCAGGTAATATTTTTTTTATCTAAGCGTCGTCGGTGTCGGGGGACCGCTAAGGTTAACAGGAAACTCCAGTACATATTATGTTTTATTTTTTAAAATATTAACCTTAGCGGTCCCCCAACACCGACGACGCTTAGATAAAGTCGGTTTTTGGGAAATTGAGCTGAAAAATGTGTGCGAAGTGCCCTTGATTAGAGACCTTTTTAGAGTTCTGTGCCAAAAGGTTGATAAAAACGGGACCCTATTTCTATGACTTCACTGTCCGTCTGTCTGTCTGTCACTAGGCTGTATCTCATGAACCGTGATAACTAGACAGTTGAAATTTTCACAGATGATGTATTTCTATTGCCGCTATAACAAAAAATACTAAAAACAGAACAAAATAAATGTTTAAGGGGGGCTCCCATACAAAAAAGTGATTTTTTTCGCTCGATATTAATAACGGCAGTAGGTAGTGCTTAAAATATTCACCGTAAAGCTCGTGGTAAAGTTAGAATGTAACTGATTTAGCACAGCACCAATAAACTACAAAATAACTACCTATTTTTTTACACAAATACTATAAAATATATTATTTACTTTAAAAAAATAAACAGAACTTTTAATACACAAGTCTGACTTGAACTTGACATTTTTTTTGTTCTTTTGGAGCAATAATGCAATTAAAGTTTTTTTTTTATTATACTGAATCAGCTGTTCTGTCTAGTGCTGTCCTTCGTGAAACCATAACCATAAAGGAACGAAATTAGTCGGCATTGTGAGCTAGCTGTCTGTTGGCTGTGCGCCGCAAGACAAAGCCTGGCTATTATTGAACCATCTTTGAAAATTGAACGTTCATCATCATCAACATCATCGTCATCCCAGCCTATAGATGTCACACTGCTTGGCACAGGCGTCCTCTCAGAATGAGAGAGCTTGGGCCTCTTCGTCACATACACCATAAACCGTCCTTCACCGTAAAGCTTGTGGTAAAATTTCAAACTTATTGAAATTAAATTCGAACAACTCGGAGATGCGAGACCGCGTTTGAATCCACGATCCTCCGCTTGAGTGGCCATAGGTAAAACCACTAGGGCACCACAGCTCCCATGAGTTACAGCCCTGTGACAGACAAACAAACGGGTAACGAAGCAATATTTAGTAATAGTATCCCGTCTATCATCCTTTGAGTACGGAACCATAAACATTTATTTTTTTATTACTTACTCATTTTTTTTTGTTTGTTTTAGAGCTGATTGGGTGTTGAGTCAAAGAACTTTTGTCAGGTTAATTTGATCTGCTTTAATTATGATAAATGCTAGTTTAAATCTATATAAATAAAAATGAATCCTTAAACGTGTTGCTATGCGCAAACCTCGGGAACGGCTGGACCGATTTCGCTTATTCTCATTTTGTTGTGTTCGTTATTGTCAGGAGAAGGTTTTTATGGTAGAAAAGCAACAACGGGGGGGAAGCTGCGGGCAGCAGCTAGTACTAGAATACTTCTACGATAACCTATGGTGGTTTAAATATTCTTATCTGCATCAATCTTGCATGAGGTCGATACCGTACTCATCATCATCATCATCAGCCTACAGCAGTCCACTGCTGGACATAGGCCTCTTCCATGACGCGCCACAACACTGTCTTCAGCCCTTCGCATCCATCCGCCGCCAGCAACCATCTTAAGGTCGTCCGTCACCGTACCTCAGAACGCCCTACACTACGTTTTCCCGTCCGTGATCTCCATTCGAGGACTCTTACTCCACCGTTCGTCGGTCCTGCGACAGACGTGGCCAGCCCAACGCCACTTCAGCGAACTAATTCTCTGAGCACGTCGGTGACTTTCGTTCTTTGTTGGACAATGTGATTTCGAATTTTATCCTTCAAAGAAACCCCTAGCATTGCTCTCTCCATAGCTCGCTGAGCGACCTTGAATTTGTGGATTAGCCCCGCAGTCAAGGTCCATGTTTCGGCTCCGAAGGTTAAAACTGGTAGGATTGCACTGGTGAAGGCTTTCCTTTTTAGGCACTGAGGGATGTCCCACGACAAGATATAATTTAATTTTAGTCAACAAAAAAATACAGCATTACAGTTAACACCAATGCGCTGTAAAATTCAAATTATACAAAACAAAAAGACATACATGAAACACCAAAATCACATACAAAAAAAAGCTAAATAGGGATTTTTGAAAGTAGTCTTCGTCGCTACCCTGAAATGACGCCACGACGACACCACACTCTCCGGTCAGAAGTCGGAGCGCAGGAACATCTGAAATTGTTAGCTCTTTGAGACTCGTGCGGGATGATGGACAGCTCTAGCTGGGCTCCCTGTAACCGGGCCTTTACTGCCTCGCGGATTTCTCGAACAACATCTCCGGTGTCGTCTTCCCGTCCAACCGAGACAGGTAGATGTCCGCCATCGGTACTGCTGCTTTAATACAGGACGACGCTGATTGCGAATGAATACGTCGAAGTTTCCCGAAAGCAGCCCAGCCCGTATTCGCTTACCAACCGATTCAACACCGTAGTATTCCAGGCCAATCGACACGATCCAGATAAACAATGTGCTAAATGCCGGCACATTTGTTTTTCTTAAAAGGCATTGCAATAAATATACAGGCACAATTATCAATTTGCCACAAAACGTTGCGCCATATTTTTCACTAAGCTGCAGATCGGAGGCAGCGAACTGTGAAAATGGTAAACTCGTATTAAGGGCATAATATACAGTCACCATATATAATTTGGGACCCACTTAAGATCGAATACGTAAAGAAACGCAGCAAAAAAGCTTGTATGTTTTTTTTTTATAATCACAAAAACATTTTTGAAGAAAGAAGAAGGAAAGGCACTTTACAATTTTTTTCGTATAAATAAAAGTGAAAGTCGCCGGCAGAGAATTCTCTATTAGTCGGGAAAACAAAAACTTTTTAGTCCATCGGTTAGATTATCAATAGTACATTGTGTCTTAAGGACGGTAAATAAGGAATTACGAACGAGAGTCTATTAGAAGGCCGAAGTCGAAGGCTGAGGGCTTTAATGAGTCGATGTTCGTAATTCTCGCACCGCGGTGCGACATACAATGTTTTCATCACATTTGCAAGTAAAATTGTGTATATGTAAAAGAAAAACTTTTTTTTTTTCAAAAATTTTCGATACCGCTGACTACGCTCTTGGCAGCGCCAACTCTGCATGTTACGACACTGTTTACGAGCAAGTGTGATTAAAAATATAGTGTACACGATTTTTTGTCAACAAACAAAAAATTATAATGATGAAGTGCGTCAAATGTTCAACAGTGGGGGATACCACGCCATGTTAAAAAAAAAGGGTGACACTATTTAATGGCCCGGATAAATAGTGTCACCCAAAAAAGTGTGACACTGCTTAGGGTCACGCGGAACTTACTGTAGCTACATCTTTACATATATTTTTTTTATTTAATTGACATAAGAAAAGTTATATATCTACAATATGTTCTCATAATCTTAGTAACGGACTAATTGGAATAGCCTTTTAAACGAGCGAAATAACTTCAACACAAGGGTGAAGAGTAGATTGTTCAACAAGGGAGTGAAACAAGTCATTATAGTTGTTTAGTCTCGCGTGAAAAACTCTACTTTTCACTTTGAATGTGAGGGAAAAAACGACCTCCTGAACAAAATTACTTTTTATAACCTACGCTTAATACGACTAATGGACGTCTGTTCAAAATTCAAATAGCAAAAAAATTCTTCCTACGTGGCGCTTTCAATTCTTGCATATTTAGCCAACAGATTTAAACTTAAAAACTGTGTATTTTAAAAGTACTTAATTGGACTATGCATAATAAAATGAATTCATCCTTAAATAATAAGTAGATTCATATTCATAATCATTCATTGTTTCACGAAATTAAATCGTATTTTTTATATTTTTGCACAGTTGTCATTTTGAGGTTATTTCCAAGCCCTAAAATTGTCTATACACAATTACTGAAAATAGCGATAATCCGTCATTAACTAACATCGTTATTGGCCGTTTAGGGGTTTCCATGGTAAATTTAAAAAATACTTTAATCCCTAGAGATTAATGAGGAGCTTTAGTCCCGATATGGAGCGAATAAAGTAACATTTTAAGAGCATGAGAAGTGTAATTTTTTTTTACAACCGTGTTTAATGCACTGGCAGCATCGTAACTGCCTTTCGCAGCCATCTGCCTCAACATGTATCTCGCGCGGATTTATCGCCCCCACCCCAACAATAATGCATTTTAACGCTTTTTCTTCTATTATATAGTTTTATTCTTTTCTTTTTAGGGTTCCGTACCTCAAAAGGAAATAACTGGCCAAGTGCGAATTTGTATGTAATTATCTATGAATATTCAGGGTTAGCCTCTAGCCCCTCTCCTAAGTAATTTACGCAGTGTGGAATCCTTTTAGATGGTTGCTGAAATAGCAGACAGAAAATTAAGTCATTGATTGTGCTTAAGCTACCTTCATACAACCGGAAATACCCTATAAATTTTTCGGTTTCGGTTGATTGCGTTGACTTAGAAGTAATAACTTTCTACTGCTTCACGGGGTAGCAGGCCTACGTTTTTGATTAATTTCAACTTGATACCTCCACACGTTCCTGAGAAAAAGGGTATTGATAGATGAACAGACAAACAGACGGACAACGAAGTGTTCCTATAAGAGTTCCATATTTTTGGTATTTCGGGTGCAGGTTTAGGTTTGTTATTTCAGGTACGAAACCCTTTAAAATTGTACATTAGAAACGGGCAAGAGAGGAGAGGGTATTTCGAGAAAAAAAAATACCCCCCAGTTCTTTAACAGTTATTATTTTTTTTTTTTTTTATACAGATATTTTGACGGACGTGACTGATATGTATATTCATGCCAAATCACAGCTTTCTACTACTAACGGTCTCTGAGCTTAGCCGCGGACAGACAGACTGACAGACAGACAGAGACGGACAGACATGGCGAAACTACAAGGGTTCCTAGTTGACTACGGAACCCTAATTAGCAACCAAAACATTACACAGACCAAAATTGCTTTTCGGTTGCAAATACTATTTTCGTTTGGACACTATTAACATCTGGCTTTTCAGACATGCAGGCGCCTCGTGCCTCGCGCTTTACTACTTTCCAGTTTCATTTCCCTTCCTCTTTTGCTACTGTAGGCACACTCCTTTTGCTTACAACCCGACTTTTTCCAAGTCACTGAATGTTATTTGTGTTTGGTGTGTTACTTTTCTACATGTTCTCGTTAGCAAGATGGGGTCCCATATGCATAAGTCCTAGTTTAAATAGCCGATCTTGCTGAAAAGGGTCGAGGTAAATTTTTCGCTTCGTAGCCTTAAGGTGTGGTCTAATTAACAGGATTTCTCTCTTCTAAATCGGACACTCTTTCCAGTGGTGGTTATTAGGGGTTGCATCATTGTGATCACCGCCTTCGCGATCCTTCTCCCCCGGTCCCTATTGGCCGCTTGGCCGGCACATTCTACTACTGGTGTCACAAGGTAGTGACCGGGGAAGTTGGTGGAGGAATGAAGAAGGCAGGAGAAGGCAGACCAGTAATATTTATTTAATATAATTGTAAAAGGGCACCTGCGGACAAACAGACGCGGTCTTAAGTATCTAAATAGGTATGCTTTGACATTGTATCGACAATCATAAAAATACATCGTCTATGGAGACGCCCAGTTCATTATTTTATACAAATCAATAATACTGAAGTCCAGCAGTATCACAAGTTAATGAACTTCACTAACGCACTGCACACTATTTGAAATTGTAGAAGGAAATAAACCTTCCTTCGTATAGGTGTAGTAAAATATGAGCTAGTTGAGGAGTTTAAGGAAATTTGTAGGATCTGGGATAAAAAGACAGGTATCTGTTCAGCTTGGAGGCTCCGAATAGAATGGCTACTTGACGTAAATCCAACAGGTGTGGAATTTAGAAAAGGAAATTTGAATTTAAATGTCTTTTTTTTAAGACTGTGTGTTAAGCCAGACAGTCCAAAGAGATAGGAAGGAACGAGTTGTAGCACACCTCGTTACAATGGGATCCTTGTGACACATTTGATGGTGTCTGTCCAACCTGATGCATCAAATCTATTGAATCAGGCGTTACTTTGCGGTGGTCCACAATACAACAACAACAATTGCTGGTGAACAATATGGGGTATATTATTAATGAACAGGTAAATTTAGTATGTACCTTCCATACTACGGCTTGGGTCTAATTTCAGCAATAACAGTTAGGATTAATAAAGCACGCCTTAACAGTAAATAAACAAAAATTCAATGTAGTTTATATGACGATTAAAATTTATTAATATTTTGTGGGTAGTTTTGTTTAAGAATAAAATATAGGTGGGTACTTACAGTGACAAATCAAAACGTTTGTTGTGGTTTGTTAGTCTAACGTCTGGTGTACGGTTATGTTGCTCTGAAGATGAGCTCTGGTTGAATTCGAAACGCGTCAGTGTAGTGTGGTGGTGGTGGTGATAGATGGGTTTATGTGATTTGTGTGTGTTCTTACAGTGTGGAGGTGGAACATTCATTAGCATTAAAACGGCAAAAAAATTATGTTTGTTGTATGGGAGCCCCACTTAAATATTTATTTTATTATATTTTTAGTATTTGTTGTTATAGCGGCCACAGTTATACCTACATAATCTGTGAATATTTGAACTGTCTATAACGGTTCATGAGGTACTTACAGCCTGGTGACAAACGGACGGAAGGACGGACGGACAGCGAAGTCTTACTAATAGGGTTTCCGTTTTTACTCTGGGTACGGAACCCTAAAAATCGAATGAGGTTATCCAGACAGGCGCAATATCGCTAGATGGCGTTATGGCGCGGTTTCCTAGAGAGCGGTGTCAATTACCGCTCTCTAGGAGGGGAGGAGGAGCGGAATCAATTACGGCCGCTATATGACGGCACCGCTGATCCTATGAAACCAAAGCCATACTTGAGTGAGCTCACTAAGGTAAGGGCGTATTTAAACAAATATTTGTCATAGGTACTCAACCACCCGCTGCCATCCAGTTCAAGTCCAAGCCCGCTCGTAGTCTTAAACTTGACACGCTATCTAATAGGTATAACATATGGATACGGAGGGTTAGTTGCCTTCATGACTTTCTAACATGATTTTAGATTTTCACGAACTGTTGGCCAGCAAACTCCTTTGATATCGGAGCCTTTACCATCCCGATGTTCCCTGCTGGAAAATACTGCTGGGAATGAATGTCTAGTAACTCTAGTTTGTACTTTATGAAGTATAGTATCTATAGTTTTGAGACCATTAGGCGGTGTGTACACGCTTTAGAATGTGTTGGATTATGAGCCGAAATGGCAAAAATCAAAAAAGTGGTGCCTAACTTAAAACTTCAGCAATTGGCCGTTTCAAAATCCGGCTCAAAAATTCTCAATTATTACTAGTCCCGACAATTGAAAAATCAAGCTTTATAACAGAGCTCTAGACTATTTACTAGACATATAGTTCTTCACTAGACTACTAGACTTGTAGACCCTACCCTACCCTTTTGTACCCTTTTTAGGGTTTTTTTTAATTTTTATAATTTTACCCAATTGTTTACCTTTCTATTTATTTTTCTATATACTTACCTACTTCTATAAGTAGGTAGTAGCCTACGTCGATGACCTTCGTTCTTCTACCTCCTCATTTCTGATTCGATGCCTATTCATACGGCCTATAGTAAAGCACCACGTCTTAGATCCATATGTTATCACTGGAAACACGCAATGGTTGAAGACTTTCGCCTTAAGGCACTGAGAAATTTTAGACGAAAAGACGTTGCGGAGTTTCCCAAACGCATTTAACACTAAGTAATCGTAATGTGTGCCAAACTAGAGTGGTCTAAGCTTGCGGCTTTGGCTATTTACACTCTCGCGTGTATTGCCAGAGTAATTTACGTGAGTGTGGACGACCCGTGAAGGATGTTAACTCGTTGACAGACGGTACGGCACGACGGGCGGTTATTAGCCAGAATTTATAAGGGTCGCGCTCCATCGAACGTACCTGCCTCTGTCGTCACCCCGAATTTATTTCTGCCTTATTAAAACCTGTAGTGGGTCTGTAGCTTTAATAAAAGTGTTGTTTGTTACAGGTTAGGGTGAGATTAATTAAGATTAAAGCAATTTGTAACTTGTAACGTGCCTTTGAAAAACCGGGGAAATATTTATAACACGGTATTTGGTAACTCCTGAATTTGCCGTATGTTATTTTATTATATATTATTATAAAAATATAGATATACAGCCAATGTTAAGCGAAGAAAAAATATTTCGACGTATGACTTGTAGTTTATAATTTCTTGTAATCGTGTTTCACTATGTTATCTTATTTAAAAACACAATTTTATTATCTTTTTTTTATTATTAATTTTAACGTAACGTATAATACTAGGTACTGTATTTTTTTTATTTTTGAGTTTACTAAACCTTTTCGGTAGAAAAAGAGTTTTGATCAGTGAAGTTAAATTAAACAGGTATACCTAGTGCCATCCACGAAGTCGCGTGCGTTTGTCAAAATTAGACACTAATGGCATTGTAATAAGAACCACAGCACGCGTCATCGTGAATGACTCTACCTATAATTAATACAAATCGTAATAAGAATAAGGAATTAAGGTATCTCTTAATACCCGTATTTCACACTTGAAAAGAGGTTTTTATATTTTGATATCAGTGATTTTTTTGTATATTTTTAACACAAACCAAATATTTGTATGCCTGGATAGTTGCAAGATCTACGTAACCTACATTTTATGTATATTTTCATTCTTAATTCCTAATTTTAACGCCTCAATCTGAACGAAGATTCCACCTTTTTCACCGATTTTCTACAAATATAACACCTAGTGGGAGGCCTGCCACACACACACACACACACACACACACACAAACATCACGCCTGTATTCCCAAGTGGGGTAGGTAGAGCACACGAAACGTTACCGCTTCGGAGCCACTTTTAGCAATTTTAGGTTTAAAGTTGCACAAAAAGGGTACAATAGTGACAGGTTGCTAGCCTGTCGCCTACGGTATACCTTAATCTATATCCTCAGTCGCCTCTTACGACATCCACAGAAGCAATGGGGTGTAATTCTAACCCGACACCACACGGCTATCACCATATAAATAAAAAAACTTATTTAGTTTTTGTATGACGATCTCAACGAGGGATTTAAAAGACATTGGGCTATCGTGCATCGATCCGAAAATAGGAGCGTAACATGACAGGATGTGGATTTCGAGCTGGACCCTATATATATTTATACAGGAATTTTATTTTTACTGTGTTCTTTTTTATTTTACTTTTATTTGTTTTTAGTTTTACATTTACGATGTATTGGGTTATACCTGAATAAAAGAAATTATTATTTTTATTATTTGCAGGTTGGAAGTCCTAGTTTTTAGGGTTCCATACCTCGAAAAGAAAAAATGGACCCCTTATAGGATCACTTTGTTGTCCGTCCGTCCGTCCGTCTGTCAAGACCCTTTTTTTCAGGAACGCGTGAAGGTATCAAGCTGAAATTAATATCAAAAAATACTCAGGTCTACAGTCCCTTGAACCTGTGAAAAAATCAAACTTCTAAGCCAACGCAATCAAAAGACACAGCCGTTTATGCCGCAAATTTCCGCATATTTTCGAAACTCGCAAGCGAATCAAAACCTACAGGGCACCCCCGTGAACTCAGAATCTTGACATTTGGTACGAAGCAACGTGTTATGGCACAGATAAATGAAAAATTGCGAAAACCGTAAATTTTTAGCTACATCATACATATAATTAAAATATTTATATGGAACCCTCGATCCGACTCGCACTTGGCCGATTATTTTAGTACCTAGCCTAACCTAAACTAACCGGAATAGTGACAAACGCAACCATTATAATTAATACACCATTATTATATTGACACTGTCCGTCTGTCCAGTTGTCCGTTACAGAGCTGTTTCTCAAGAATAACATGTCATCATCATCATCATATCAGCCATAGGACGTCCACTGTTGGACATAGGCCTCCCCCATAGACCTCCAGTTGCCTCGGTTGGAAGCGGCTTGCATCCACTGTGAACCCGCGACTTTAACCAAAGATTCTCGAGTGGAGACTGCGGATCGGCAAGCGCAGCGTAGGACGTCCACCAACGAGATGGACGGAAGATCTGGTTATATAACATATAGACAAATAAAATGTATATATCTAGCTTTTGGTCACGATTTTCGTTTATCTCTTCCGCGGGAACTTTGCAATTTTCCCGGATGAAAACTTTCTTATGTCTTTCCCAGGATCTCAAACTATCTGCATGCCAACTTCCATCCGAATCGGTTTAACGGTTTAAGATTGAAAAGAAAACAAATAGACCGACATACTTTCGCATTTGTAACTTTAAGGAAAAGGATAGGGACTATTATATATCTAAGTATTGTCATTAATACATTCTTTAAAAAGAAACACTAAATATCCCAACCCAACAATATAAGATTACTACATACGTGAACATTTACCTGAAAAGATGATTTCTACTGAAATTCAACTTTTATCGATACCATCCGCCGCTCACAGCGTATATTTTAACATTCCTACAATTTTATACGGAACCTTTGGTACGCAAGTCTCGGCGCGTTACCATTTTTTAACAAAAGACTTGTTCTTAATATTCTATAATGATCGCAACCGAGTGGCCACTGCGAATAACAAGTGCGTTGACCTCGTCGCTGTTTCCCTTTTCAAATCATTTACATATAAATTGCCTTAGTTTGTAAGAAAATCACAATGTTTACAAAATACTTAATCAAACAGTCTTCTATTGATATTTTATTGATCATGACATTAAACAGGACCCAAATATTTATTTTTAAAAACACCGGCCAAGTTAGAGTCGGGCTCGCGCTCCCAGGGTTCGGTACAATCGTACAAATTGATTCATGCACCAGGGTGGGACCTTTCAATAATCGATTTCACTATGATTTCCTTGGCAAAAGTATGGGATGTCAACACTTTTTTTTATTCGACTGGATGGCAAACGAGCAAGTGGGTCTCCTGATGGTAAGAGATCACCACCGCCCATAAACATCTGCAACACCAGGGGTTTTGCAGATGCATTGTCAACCTAGAGGGCTGAGATGGGATACCTCAAGTGCCAGTAATTTCAAGCACTGCTGCTTCACGGCAGGATTAGCGAGCAAAATGGTGGCAGCAATCCGGGCGGACCTTGCACTAGGTCCTACCACCTACAAACTACCACGTGGCATTAGTATTAGTAGCATAAAGGTACACAGTAGGCACATTTCTATTCATGAAATTCCAGTGCAGAGGCTCTCCTAAGCAAAATATACGGCGGCGTGGTGGCATTTTAGATGGTTCCTGAGTCCTGACATAGACAGTCAAACATAAACAAATAAAAATTTGCAGATTTTCTTTTTATTAGTTGTGGTGTAAGAGCTAACATCATATCAAAATTTAAGTTTCTAGAACAACTGAAAGTACCTTACGTGTGGTAGGTTTTGATTTCCCGAAGACACATAGGTAATATGTTATGTACAACATTTTATAGTTTCCCTGCCGGCCGCGCGGCCGCGTTAGGTATTCGTTTGGGATATTGCTGTCTTTATCGCTCGTGACATAAACGCTCGCAGCCGTCCCCCGCATGCCTTCCGGAACGACGTCCGTAATTTATATCGAGATAGCTGCAGCTTTTCAAGATTTGGGCGATTTAATTTTGGGTTTCGTTGTCCTCATATTATACGAAAAGTATAGCACAGAAATCAATGATATTTTACAATTAAGATATTCATTATATTTTCTATGCATGTGGTTTTTTCGATTTTTGTAAAAATGCTTTATTAGTGTGTAACCCCGTGCAAAGTTAACATCTTTTTTGTCGACTTTGAGCTCCTGTTATTCTGATATTACACATTTATATGAAAATCTGAAAACCACAGGCATAGATTGTAGTCCATACATGAAAATCTGAAAACCACAGGCATAGATTGTAGTCCATACATACAAAATTTCATTTATTTCTGTTGCCTAGTTTTCAAACGAGACTGGGACTACGTTTGCATGGATATAATACCGAAAAACGAAAGACCGAATTTTACAAGCCCTATGGACTGAAGGCCGAATATTAAAACGTCGAATGGATATATGGCCGAAAGTTTGAAATCCCGAAAATACATTTGACGGGAAACCTAAAGCCCGAAAACTACAATCCCGAAGATCAAAATATCTAAACCCGAAAGGCCGAAAAATCATAATGCCGAACAGTTATAATCACTACAAATAAAATAATCTACAATCAATATATCGAAAATCAAAATACCGAAACCATCGTTACACCAAATTCTGCTGTATCTATTTTTAAATGACAACATTCCGAGCAACATTTCAAGCGGGGGTAGATTGACATTTATCATTTTCTGTGCTGTTACAAAAAAATACCTAACATCGAAGGCTAAGGTGGGAACTACGCTGCGCTTCGCTCCCGCCTTAGCTTTCTGAACCTAAACTATCCGAGTCGTTTCTGCTCTGAAACGTCTTCCTCGCTCGCCCCGCTCGCTCGCTGCCAGCAGCCTCGCTTGCTTTGGTACCTACCAATAGTAGGTGACATAATGGCATTCATCGATGACATTTATTTTAAGTCCTGGCACTCCCCTTTGGTATACCCGCTGGCATACGGCTGGTATCTCGCTGACAGCGAGCGAGCGAAGCGAGCGAACAAGACGTTTCAGGGCAGAAGCGACTCGGATAGTTTAGGTTCAGAAGGCTAAGACGGGAGCGTAGTATGTTATGTGTGTGTAGTATGTTAGGTTTTTTTTTTTGTAACAGCACAGAAAATGTTTATTATAGTACTGTGAATGCCAGTTAGATACTTTCGGTACTTTCTGTAGTCTGAATTTTGATGTGTTAAGCATCGATATTTCAACTGTAGGTAATATGATTTTTCGGTATTATAATACAATACCCTTTTCGGGATTTTGTACTTTCGGTCATTTGAAAATAGATATTTCGAGCTTCGGTGTATCGGTTATCGGTATTTTTTTCATTCGTTATTCTGAATTTCAATGTGTTAAGCGTCGACATTTTAACTGTAGGTATTATGATTTTTCGGTATTATAATACATACCCTCTTAAACGAAGTGTTCCCATTCATTGCTGGGAATTTTTAAAGTCCTAGAACCCCAAGGACTTTAGAAGTTAGTTTTTATTAGTTTTTTTATTTTTTATTCGACTGGATGGCAAACGACTAAGCGGGTCTCTTGATGGTAAGAGTGCTTCAATGAGATGAGATGAGATGAGATGGTGAGGCTGCTTCAAGCATTAGCAGATCGAGTATTTGTTAATTGATGCCAGTTTGATACCTCTACGCGTTCCTGAGAAAAAGGGACAGACGGACAAGTGAATGGACCCTTAAGAAACCAGTTGAAAACAGTAAACAAGACAGGTGAGTAGGCCCATATTGTTGTTAAAGGTCAAATTCACTAATTTAACGAGTTTGACTCAATGTCACTGACACGTAAGAGAGGCATAATAAAAACACGCTCTATAGGGTTCCAGAGCCAAAATGGCAAAATCGGAACCCATAGTATAGTTTCGCCATGTCTGTCTGTCTGTCTGTACGTCCGTCTGCGGCTTTGCTCAAGGACTATCAATGCTAGAAAGCTGTAATTTTGCACGGACATGTACAAACTATGCCGACAAAATGGTACAATATAAAAATCAAAAACAATTTTTTTTTAGGGTACCTCCCATAGACGTAAAGTGGGGGTGATTTTTTTCTCTCACCCAACCCTATAGTGTGGGGTATCGTTGGATTGGTCTTTTAAAACATGATGAGCTTTGGTTGAGTTCGAAACGCGTCAGTGTAGTGTGGTAGTGGTGATAGATGGGTTTGTGTGATTTGTGTGTGCTTACAGTGTGGAGGTGGAGGAACTGCATGAACACGCATATTTTGCATAAGCTTAGCTATCGTAAGGTCGCAGGTGAGCAAGGAAATTCTTAGAAATGAAGATCTGCCGAGTCTTACCAAAATGTAGGAATTAAAGACTGTTCTATGTTTTCAATAAAAACCTTTTAATATCTCGCAAAATCTTCATCTTATAATTTTTGCCCCCTCCCCTAACCCCATGGGAGGGAGTAGGACGTTAAATTGTGCTAGGATTCAGCAGATCCTCATTTCTAGTACCAAGATAAAGTTATAAACAAAGTTTCATTGATGTACATATTCTGCCGCCAAAATTTTCTATTTTTCCTGTGTATTAATATCATCATCATCATCATCCCAGCCTATATACGTCCCACTGCTGGGCACAGGCCTCCTCTCAGAACAAGAGGGCTTGGGCCATAGTTCCCACGCGGGCCCAGTGCGGATTGGGAACTTCACACGAACCATTGAAATGCTTCGAAGGTTTGTGCAGGTTTCCTCACGATGTTTTCCTTCACCGCATTAATATATGTAAATTAAAAACGCTTTAGCTACGGATATTAAAAAAACCTCTTCAATGTAAAACGTTAACACTGTCCTACTGCGCATAATTATCTTGATTCTAGATTATATTTGAAACAGTAATAGTTAGGCCAATAGTTTCTTGGAGAAAGTTCTTGAACCTTTTTTTAAATTGAGATTTTAATCTCAAAATGTAGAGCTTGCAAAGTACTATGACTTACCATTGAGTTGAATAATCTGAAATAATACAATATTTTTTTTTTTTACTTTTAAGGAAATGGTAACCATAGTTATTGTTCGTGTTGAGATGACTAACTTTCAAACCGCTATAACTCAAAAAGTTGCTTACGTGACTAGACATGTCCTATCCGTGGGCCCTTCACTTAACTATGAAAAAAAAACTTCGTTTACCCTGTAAAATATTCTATTAAAGTTAATGAAAATCAAAAATAAAATGGTATAGAAATAATCATAACTTGACGCTTTGATGAACTAGAGATATAATGGCTAAGTGTACCTAATGACAGTGGGAGGAAAGTTAGTTAGTAGAAAAGTAAAAAGGTCTAAGTCTGTTTTTAGGGTTCCGTACCCAAAGGGTGCTGACGTGACCCTATTACTGAGACTCCGCTATCTGTCTGTCCGACCGCCTGTCACAGGGTTCTATTTCTTGATCCGTAATAAGAATAAGAATAATTTTATTTAGGAATAAAGTTACATTGTCCACAAAAAAATACAAAATAAGTAACACAGTTGAATAAAAAACAATACATTTGACTTTTCTACGGCCTTCGCACTAGACTCTGGGTCTGTATCGCGAGTGCCAGAAGGATGTCTTAAATTACAAAAATACAAAATTAGAACATTACAAAATAGCTACACACTTTAAATATAACAAAAAATACTAAAATAAAATAAATTAAAAAAATCAAAGGTGTTTTTTTTTCAGCGGTTTTTGGTTGCTAAGCCTGTTTGGCGTTGTTAGGTGGCCAAGGTGACAGCCAGCAGTTGCTGAAGGCAACGCGAGTGACCTTAAGTTGTTTGAATGTGTACTTACCTATAAATTTGCGATTTTACTGCTGTTTTATTAAAACCTTTGACAGCATAGTGACTATGTATTAGAACTTTTTACATAATAGTACTGAACTGTTATTAAAACATTGGACGTAGGTACGGAACCCTTTATGTACGAGTCAGACTCGCACTGAACCGTTTTTTTTTTTTTTTAGAAAGGTGCAGAACAAAAGTAGCTCAAGTAATGCGAGTAGAATCAAACCTTGGATTTGAAGCCCCAAGGTCAGCAGAGTCCCGGTATGACAATATGTTGACAATAATAAGTCATCCAAACGTCTAAAATTCATAGACGGGGTCAAGTTCGGGGCCTCTGGCCTTCTAAAGGTCAATACGTCATGTAAGTTGTTTAATAATAAAACGCTACTACATTGAAAAGCAAATATTTAAATGGCGTTAAGTAGGCAAATTTAATTGATTGGAATATGTCTAAAATATAGTGATCTTTTAGAACTAGATATCATTTTATGTGTAATCTGCGCAGCTATCTTAGGTACATAAAATATATACCTACTTTGATTTTAAAGTAAGATTTTTTTGTTTACAATTTGTTTGATTTATTTATCTAAAGGAGATTTGGTAAATTACTATTGCTATTATTTATTTATTTGTCGATAAAAAATTACCTGGGTACAGTTAAAACACAAATTAGGTATAACCAAAAAGACATACAAAAAAAAATAATTAGAGGTTTTTGAACGCCACATCATCAATCATTGTCATTGATCTCACATTAGGTCCCGTAAAAGCCTTAATACGGCACTCTCTAGGAGAGATCAGTAGTATGAGTAAAAATTTGGTGTTTCAACATATATATATATTTTTTAATAGGTAGTACTTTATAGTCATTTACATTTATACCGTCTGATACAGAAGATCTTAAGCTACATCGTCATCATCCCAGCCTATATACGTCCCACTGCTGGGCACAGGCCTCCTCTCAGAACAAGATGGCTTGGGCCATAGTTCCCACGCGGGCCCAGTGCGGATTGGGAACTTAACACGCACCATTGAATTGCTTCGCAGGTTTGTGCAGGTTTCCTCGCGATGTTTTCCTTCACCGCAAAGCTCGTGGTAAATTTCAAATGTAATTCCGCACATGAATTTCGAAAAACTCAGAGGTGCGAGCCGGGGTTTGAACCCACGACCCTCTGTTTGAGAGGCGATAGGTCAAACCACTAGGCCACTACGGCTTAAGCTACACAATGGTATAAATCTCTTAAGTGATCAAGACAGGTATCAGACGTCACTCTTATCCTTGGACAAACACACCTCACTTTTTGTACAAACCGACCAATTCTACCTTATTATACCTAGTGTCATCCACGAAAACGCGTGATTTTGTCAAAATTAGACATCAAATACATTGTAATAAAAACCACGGCACGCGTCATCGTGAATGACTCTACCTATATATACCGCCTTGTAATAAATAACCTTGCAATTACTTGTTTAACAACTTATTTTGCAGCATCAAAAATATACGAATAATTTGACGAGGTCTCAGTATCGACTATGCCTTCGATAAAACTAAGCGCTCCACTCAGCGCTCTGCTTGTGTGTGTTTTAAATCTTATAAATGTGGAGTGCCAGACACCTCTTAACTTTACCGAATTAACACAACAAAATGGATACAAATCTGAAGAACACACTGTCGTCACAGAAGATGGATACATTCTCAATTTGTTTAGGATTACAAAAGGAGCAAAGTGTAAGAAAGTCATCAAAAAGACTCCAGTTTTCTTCATGCCACCTTTGCTGTCTTCCGCTGACACTGCATTAGAGGCAGGAGTGGACGCAGGACTGCCTTACCTAATCTCCGATGATTGCTTCGATACATGGGTTGGCAATCCCCGTGGGACTTACTACGGCCGCAGACACATTCGGCTCGACCCAGACAGGGACAAGGAGTTCTGGGAATTTTCGGTTGACGAAATCGGAACTTACGATATCCCTGCTATGGTCGACTATGTTTCAAACAAAACTGGAGAAGACAAGTTAATGTTCATCGGATTCTCTCAAGGTGGAGGATCTTTCTTCGTCATGTGCTCAGAACGCCCGGCACATTGTCAGAAGATCAAATTAATGATCGGATTAGCACCGGCTTATAGACATCTGAAAACCAGATCCAGATTCTTTAGACTATTATTTAAACACGTTGAAGACAATTTAGACTTTTATGATGATATGCGTATATGGGAAATACTTGGAAGGGATCGAGCGACTAGGATTTTAAACGTTATCTGCTCAAGTAACGTAGAAATTTGTCGTTGGATTGTTGATATAGTGGACTTACCACATCCAGGCTCAGTAGCTACGTCGACAATGAAGAAATTATTAGAACACTTTCCAGCAGGGACTTCGACACAGAATATGGTGCGGTTTAGTCAAAGTTGTAGGAGCGAGAAATTTGTGAAGTTTAGTTATGGAAAAGAAAAAAATATCTTAAAATACGGACGTTCAAATCCTCCAGAATTCAATTTAACATTGGCAAATATACCCATACTGATAATATCGGGAAAGAATGATGGCATTGTCGATGCAGAAGATTTGAAATGGCTAGCGAGTAAACTACCAGATGTTAAGGAACTGGTGTTTGTGAAAGATCCGCTTTGGAATCACGTTGACATGTTCTTTAGTCAGCATATAAAAAAAATGATTTTTCCCAAAATCCATAAATACCTTTTGCAGTATAATGAGATGTGAGCTTTTATTCTACAAGTAGGTACAGTGGGTGAGTGAGTGACTGGCTGTGAGTGTTTTTTCAGTGACAATATTGGTGTCATCACCATAATTATGATGTAAATTATGCTTGTGTAGTAATATATATTGTTTTTTTGTGTTAAGTGGTGGTACGGTTGGGACCGTTAATAAATCATTTTTCTTTCTTTCTTTATACAGAGGGGAATCGAAAAAAATTGGGTTTAATGATATTTTCACGATAACCAAACGTGGCCATGTTGTAATCAAATATATACTTATAATCAAAATACCACGCACAGGACTTATCATGCTGTTAGCTGACAGAGTTCTAGACCACTAGACTTATTTTCTTCTTTTTAGTTTTTAAGGCAGTCGGGTTTTTTTATTTTATACTTACTTAAATGTATGTTTTATTTTATACTTTTTGATATTTCTGTGAAAATGGTATAATCAACGTATCAACCTATATATACTTAGAATGGGCTAATTATTAGCTTTCATTTGATACCCATATTGTTAACATACAAAGTTTTTTTCCTCCGCCATATTTGTTTCGCAGACGCCATTGAAATATTACATACCTTTTGTCACTCCACCAGTTATGAAGAATCCAATGATACCTCATATGTTAAAATCTGTCAAGGCGTGTAGGCTGCAGCGAGGACCAAAGAAATGGACTGGACATATATACATACATACATACAAACGCTCGAAAATATAACCCTACTTCGGGCATTCAGGTAAAAACAAAGTAGTATCACGTAGTTAGTAATATATTCCGTGCTAATTTATTTTATAAACAAAATAATAAGTCTCAGTTTTAGGGTTCCGGAGCCAAAATGGCAAAAACGGAACCCTTATAGTTTCGTCAAGTCCATCTGTCTGTCTGTCTGTCTATCTGTCTGTCCGTCCGTCCGTATGTCACAGGCATTTTACTCGAAAACTACAATGAAATTTGGAGTACAGATGTCTTTTAAAAGCCGCTATTTAGTTTTGTAGTTAAATTACAAAAATAATTATTTATATAGGGGTAGTTCGACAGCTCTTTTAAAAAGATATTAAGGTTTCTCAAAAAAATTTTTGATTAAGTGAAGATTTCCAGAAATAATCGCTCCTAAAGTAGCAAAAGTTGTGTTCAACCGTTTGTCTAAAAAATATGCAAAAAATATAGAAAGGTAACGCTTAATAAATACTTTCAATGAAAATTGGTTTCAACATGATCGGATATACCGTTTTTGAGTTATTGCCGAAAAACTGCGCTTCTCAACAAAAGAACGTAAGTGCCGTGAAGATACTTTATTTTTTTGTAATGGCTACGGAACCCTATTTTGGGCGTGTCCGACACGCTCTTGGCCAGTTTTTTATAAAAAACACAAGTGTTATTATTAGGGTCATTACTGACTACCCTTAAAGTTTGGGGTTGTATCAAAAATACACGCTGTATACCCGTTCAGATAACCTTGAGGGAAGAAAGTTCTTGAGTGGCGACCACGAACCGGAAGACGAAAGTACAGGCCTTCTGCTAGGTGGACTGACGATATTACGAGAATTGCAGAGAATCGACGAAACAAAGGTTCCTTCGTTGTGGCGTTAGAATTAAGGATCAAGAATGTTTTATTTGTTGAACATAGGTACGTTAAACATTATAAGAACGAATATAGCAGTCACAACGTTTTGTAAGTATTTAGTTCTAATAAAGTATGTCAATAAATTACATTCACAAACATATTATAATGATTTTGGGATAGTTTAGTTTGAATTAAGATGTCAATGCAAGCACATTCGACAAAAAGTAAAGTGATAAATTTTAATATAATATATTTACGTCCACTTGCAGGCTTTTTAATCTAGGTTTAAGTGGTCTTAAGTCCTGTCAGATCCATACAAGAACTGCTGTCAGTTTAAGCCTTAAATCGAGATTTAAAAAAGCCTACAAGACATCCTTAAAATAAGATTCATAGGAGCTTAGATTTTTAATAAAGCTTTCTTTCTTTCTTTCTTACTTCTTATTACTTGATGATATTGCTAATAAATGCATTATGGCGGATCCCGTGTTTCATTTCTTACAGAACCATGTGCCACTTGTATAGATGCACTGCCCTCCACAAAACACCGTGAAACCGTTTGCTTAATATTTTTCAACGTGCCGGTTTTACATTTTGTAACGTAATTTTGCACGCACGGAAAAATTAATATTTACAAAGGCACAGCCGTTAAGTGGCGGAATTCCATTAAAAATATACCCGGTGCGTGAACAAAAGTTTTCCGACACTTGGGGTGTGTGAGGCGAGACGTTTGACGCGTTTGTATGCGTCGGAATTTTAGGTGTCAAAAGGACGTGACGTGGGAAATTCTGGCGATAATGCACGCTTTGTTGTACCCTGTTTCATCCTAAACTGTGTTTTAAAGTTTGGTACTTACAGGAAAAACACGGACCACTTATGGGATCATTGTTGTCCGTTTGTAAAAATCCTTTTCCTGAGAAACGTTTGGAAAGTAAAAGCTCGTAAAGCAGTGAAAAGACGAATAAAAATCAAGTACCTAATAGTTTTTTAAAGATTTCGATTTTTGAAGAAAATTTTGCAAGTGGGCTGCTATTTACTCTTAGGGGCTGTTTCAACATCCATTGATTAGCGTTAACCGACGGTAAAATGTGATGCCGTCTCCATCTATTCGAACAAAACAAATAGAGACGGCATCACACCTAACCGCCAGTTAACACTAATCAATGGATCGTGAAACAGCCTCTTAATCTACTAATAATTTTCAAGCAAACTTAGCCGTTAACGGCCACAAGAACAACTTTAAAGTGTTCCTTGTAAATTTGATAATAAACGAAATTATTCTCATTACTGTACCGCATGTTTACAGTTCGTTTTGTGTGCCAAATTTAATAAATAAATATGTACGCGACCCTGTGTGCGCAAGTCCGACTCGCACTTAGCCGTTTTTTATTTCCGTTTACTTCGTCAGATGGTTCAGTTCATTTTTAGAGACCTGGTAATGAACTTTTTGGTAAAAACTATTCTTTTCCCTTACATTATACAGGATTACCGTCCATGTTAAATGTCGAATAAACAAGAAAAATAATGTGAAATGACTACAAAACAATCGTGACAACATGATGTGACACATAAGAGAGATGAAAAAAAAAACGTTTTTTTTAAACTATCTTTTGCTAAAATGTGTATTCATGAATTAGGTTATAATTTAATAATCTAGTTATGCATGCGTTTTAAAAAAGGAGTAGATACTTAGTATTTTAAGCCATAAGAGTTAGGACACTTAGTATTTAAAAGAAATTAACTTCATTTGGCTAAAATTTGATTTGTAAAATGTTCTCTTCAAGTTAATAACTTTTTTGGAGTGAACCCTGACAGTAGGGTTCTTTTTTACCTTTTGGGGTACGAAATCCTAAAAAGTTGGTAGTTATTCTATTTATTTTTATCGCAAAGAATATACAGGGTGACTCCTGTGTGAAAAACAGAAATATGTTTTTTATATTATAATAAATAAATCATTAACTAATTTATAATTTACATTCTCTCTTGATTATCCTACTTCTTACGTTGAACGCTGATAGACATTATATAGCATAATTGTAATCAATTACTCATTTTTTTGGATAAAAAATCTTAACAAAGATTACATTGACAATGTCAAATCACTTTCAACTAGCGGACCTGTCATGTGGAATAGAATGACCATACGATTGGTAAATTTTTACTAATAAAAATTACCTATAATTAATGAGCTAATGAACTGAATTTGCCTACAAATGCTACGTTATAAACTATAGCTTTTGTTCACAACTTAGGAGTCACGTTGTATTTTTCTTGAATTACTAATAATTTTGATTCTTTATGCAGTCGCAGTCGCTTACAAATCTTACAATACATTTTTCCCATGCCAATATTTCCATTCAGCGGATAATACCACCATTGAAAACGTATCTAGGACCAACGGCACTCGTTATTGCAGCGGAATGCATAGCGTAGGTAGAAACAGTTCGGTAGTTTTAGGTTCTTAAAATGGATGGAAATCAACCAAGTGCAAGCCTGCGTTAGAGTGGCGTAAGAGCTTGTGCACACTAGCGTTTTTGCCGGCGGTTTCTCGGAGGAGCGGGAACCCAGCGCGCACACGGCGTACGCGCAGCGAGCACGCTGCGGTACCTCTGTGATCATTTGCCGCGAGCATACCGCCAGCGCGCCGCCGCGGTGACGTGGACCGTATTATGACCGTACGTGGCTTAACCGCCGCATCGACGCGACGGCACGCAGGCGGCGAATAATCGCGGAGGTACCGCAGCTCACCTTTTACACCGCGACCTGGACTTGCTCGATCCAGGTGATGCGGAGATGGATGCGGAACTAGGCGAGTGGCCAGATGTAGTTACGGGTAAGGAGATGTGGAGGTCGAGAGGGGAGACCTTTTCCCAGCAGTAGGACAGAAATCTAGGTAATAATCATAATGATGATTTATTTATAATTCATTCATAATTCATAATTTATATGCAATAAGCGTTGGTTATAATGGTCTTTAATTTAAAGCAATAAAAATGTTCACACACTTAGCTCACTTTAATAGCATACAAAATATAAAGTTTTATAATCTAAAAATAATGTCAATATTATGTATGGGTATTATGTCTATGGGGTCAAAAGGTTCTTGAATGGGGTCCGCGGACCGGGAGATGAGCTGTCGGTAGGCCTCCAACAAGATGGAGCGACGACTTGGTTAAGATCGCGGGATCGCGGTGGATGCGAAAAGCACAAGACCAGTCTGAGTGGAGAGCCTTGGGGGAGGCCTATGTCCAGCAGTGGACGTCTTTCGGCTGACTTGATAATGATGATGATTATGTCTAAAGAGGATAATTATGATGAAAATTTCAATGAGAATAATAATAATTAAATAATTGTATTCACAGTCAAAATAATCTGTTACAAAATAAAACTCAATTCTGTCAACCACTGTTTCAATTCTTTTCTAAATTTGAAAATCTGGGTAATGCAACTCAAACGTTGCGGTAAATGATTAATTTTTTATGGACATTATATAACAGTTCTTGGAATATAATGTACTATTACATGTCGGTAATAGAATCTTCATAGGATCTCTTTGTCTCCGTTTTGGATTTGCCACAGATTTTCTGAACCATTGAGGATAGGTAGCGACAAAAACGCATGCCTCAAGGATGTATATGCTGGGCAAAGTTAACAAATGCAGCCTCCTGAAAAGAGGCCGACATGGTTCCAGAGGAGCAACGTCACAAAGAGCTCTAATACACTTCTTTTAACTGATAAAAGCTTGCTTTATATCAGTGCAGTTTCCCCATATAATTATGCCATATCCAATTTTTATTTAAGCTCTTCTACTGCGGATTTATACACTGTGTTCCGGTAGCAACATTTTTCTGTAGGCATGTAGTCAGCATACTGCACAATGTAGTATTATCTTTAAGACCCAATAAACATTATTTTCTATTGCGTTTCTTTGTCTAAAATAAGGTCAGAAGCTATTGAAATATGTATGAAAACAATATAAAATCATATTTGCTCGTAAACAGTGTCGTAAAATGCAGGCTACCTTGGTTGCAACCCCCAAATAAAACCCTTGACCTTAATGTGCTTGTCATGAAACCCGTGGTCGGTACCTAAATGAGTCATTTCCCGTACTATTTTTTTTGTCATGAAGCCAAGGTCGGTAAATGAGTTTGTTACTGCATGGCGTGCTGCTCGTGCTGGCGTGCGCTGGTCGGGCACATGCTGGGGGGGAGCTGGCGCTGCCAAGAGCGCAGTTCAGCGCTATCGGCAATATTTTAAAAATATTTACTTTTTCTTTTAAAAATATACATTTTACTCGCAAATGTGATGAAAAAACATTGTATTGAACGGGCAGTACTAGAATTACGAATATCGACTCATTAAAGCCCTCAGTCTTCGGCTTCGGGCTTCTAATAGACTCTCGTGCGTAATTCCTTATTTACCGTCCTTAAGACACAATGTACTATTAAATTATGAACTCCTTGATTATTGTACTAAAAACAGTTAAGGGAGAAATTTTTAAGTATTTTTTGACTGGCAAGAGCCACTTTTACCCCACTTTCCAAACGAGGGTTACGTTTTTCGAGCGTTTGTATACGTGTACCTATGTGTTCGGTCTATTTCCTTGATCCTCGCTGCATGGAACCCGTTAGTAGAATTTAGGGTTAGAATTTATACCTGTGCATTTCTTCCGTGGATGTCGTAAGAGGTGACTGAGGATAAAGGTTAAAGTATATCGTAGGCGACAGGCTAGCAACCTGTCACTATTGTACCGTTTTTATCAAACTTAAAAAAAAAGAAAAGAAGAAAGTGGCTCCGAAGCGGTGTTTCGTATGCTCTGCCTACCCATTTGGGAATACAGGCGTGATGTTTGTGTGGTATGTGATGATAATAATAACCATAAAGGCAACTGAACCACTAAGTAGTGTTTAATTTTTCTGTTAACTGCATTGCCATAAATTTTTTAGTAGGCGCACATTATCATTCATACTAACGGCTCAAACTCAAAATATCTACATTCAAGTTCGTTCTGGCGACCAGTGCAGTGGCGGATTTATGTTTTTTTAGGAGTTTAGGCCACTTTATATCCGCCGCCCTATGTAACTTTCTAAAATAATAATTTTCTCGTTGAATGCCGCCCCTAGGCCGCGGCCTATACGGCCTATTGACAAATCCAGGACTGGACCAGTGCCCTATATCACGAACCTACAAGTTACAATTTACAAGCGGTAGTCTTTGTTTAACAGTATGCGTTGAAAAGAGACTATCGCTTGCATATTGTAACTTGTAGCTTCGTAAAATAGGCCACAGCTGAGGTAAATCAGTGTGTGTCAGATAAAGGTCAGATATAATATAGGTAATGAAAACACATCCCTCGCAACACATACTCGCACATTAAGTAGCGTTTCCACCAATAATGTGCGAAGATGTGTTGCAAGTGATGTGTTTTACGTACATTGCCCAACAGCCTCCTAGCCGTGGTGACGGATACCACAGCAGTTCAATGGCTGAGCACTGGAATTCATTCATATGGCTTCCAAGGGCGGATTATAAGCTCATGAATCAGAATTTAATAATTAGAAAAATGAATTTTAATTTTGACTTTAATTTGATGTATTTTATTTTGATTTTGATTAGTAATTTGATAATTTATTTCTTTGTGTTACTAACCCTTTTAAATGAGATTACATGTTACTAACAATCTATGGACCTGGTTGCAATAAACGTTTATTATTATTATTTTCTCTTTATTTATTTTTTATTCTTAGGGTTAGGTTTTATAATAGTTATAAGAAGTAAAATACAGAAAGTACATACAAAATAAAAATATTATAAAAACCTAACCTAGTTTGCCGCGGTAACGGGGTAGGGCCAAGCTACGGTGGTCAGGGCCGCAGAGTGAGGAACCTCCGGACGATGCGTGCCGTGTCAGAAGTACCGCCTTCTGTATCTGGCCCTTGATCCAGCCATCTAGCGAGAGTCTCTTGAGATTTTGGTCGAGACTCTTCCTATTAGACCGTTTGCCGAAACGACTATCGGACAATGATCGTCGAGTCAACATCCCACATAGCAGTCACCTCGTGAGCCAAGTCAAGGTACTTGCTGAGTTGTCCTTCTCGGCCTTCACGAGGTTCTCGTCATGTGGATGGTGATATCAACGAGCATTGCCTGGCGGTTTGATCGATCTGTCAGCACGATATCAGGCTTATTGGCTACAATAGTCCTGTCCGTGATGACAGATCGATCCCAATAGAGCGTGGCACGACATTTTCAAGAACTGGCGCAGGACATACCTATAATACGGCACCTCAGAGTCTACAAGGCCGTATCGAAGAGCAAGTTGCTGGTGGATAATCCTGGCTACTAAGTTATGTCTGTGCAAATACTCACCGTTAGCAAGATGAGAACAACCGGAGATAATATGCCTGAGTGATTCCCCAGGACGGCGGCATGCCCGACCAAATGTCGACCGTACGTCTTCAGGATATACCTCCGTAGTGTTCGTCATGATAACTTCGTCAGCAATTGCACACACAAAACCCTCGGTTCCCAAAGAGGTCCCGAAACGTAGCCAGGTCACCGACGCGAGAAGGTCTACATCAGGCCTGTTAGGGCCTTGTAGAACCCCGTGTAGCTCCTTGCTCTTCCATACGTTCTTGCGATCTTCCGTGCTCATTACCATAGGACTGCGCCAATTTTCGTTTGCCAAGGATAGCGGGGTGAGGTGTCTGTCTACTGCCACAACATCGCGATGCATCCACACTCGTTGCTAAGGAAATAATTCCTAAGGCTGCATACCTCGCGGTTGTGGAGATTTTTGGCATTAAGAAAGCCGCGACCTCCACATTTCCGTGGGATGTACAGCCTCATAACCGACGAACGTGGGTGTAGCATGCGATGGGTAGTAAGCAGTAGGCGGACCCTCCGGTCCAGGGCGTCCAGTTCAGTCTGAGTCCACCTTAGTATGCCAAAGGAGTATGTGAGCAGGGGCATCACCCAGGCGTTAAAGGCGCGTACCTTATTACCACCCGACAAAAGACTGTTAAGTACCTTTGTAGGCGGCAAAAGAAACGCTCCTTCACCGTCTGCTTTATGTCCCCGTTAACGATACCCAAAGCCTGTGACATACCAAGGTTTATTATTATTATTATTAACCAATAGAAACGCTTCATTTACACATCCTCGCACAGAAACAGCTGAGCGGAGTGAGGCGAGGTAAATAAAGCGTTTCTATTGGTTGATGAAAAACAACACAACACCACAACCTCGCACACATCTGGTGGAAACGCTGCTTTAATCAGTCGAATTACAAAAAATTGGTAAAAATATGTGAGAGCGGACGCGCCGCGTGCGCGAGCCGAGTCAAGAAGGGGAGGGGCGCGGTCGCGCGCTGGTGTTGCCATCCGTGCCGTAGAGGCTGCGTAGCATAGACACTTATTATCATCATCCCCATTCCAGCCTATATTATACGTCCCACTGCTGGGCACAGACCTAATCTCAGAATGAGAGAACTTGGGCCGTAGTTTCCACACGGGCCCAGTGTGAATTGGGAACTTCACAACAATTTGACATTCATAAGTGTTTGTTATAGCCAAATTGAATAAAGATTTGACTTTGACTTTGACATTGAATTGCTTCACAGATTTGTGCAGCACAAAAGTAGTTTAGTTAAGCGAGTGAAATCGCACCTTAAGGCCGCCTTACACATGCTTATTAAGCATGCTAGTACCTAAAGACCCACTGCACTGCAATCGTGCATGTCAATAGTAGCATGCTATCGTGCTAGTAACGAGGTGTAAACAGTACCTTAGTCAGAAGCTTGAAAAAAAACTAAATTTTGCGCTAGTCTCACGGAGTTCCAAATACAAAATCGAATTCGGAAATCGAATACAGAAAACGAGTATATGCGGCCAGCTTTATCGATGCTTGTTTCCAAACTAATAACCTAGATGGCGTGTTTACAAAATAATGTTCTTTTGTTTATCAACATTTTTATGATGTCCATAACAAAATGAGGTGAACACATTAGAGATGATGACCATTAAAAAGTTCCGCCGCAATAATAAAAGGTTTTATTAACAAAAGTTTTGGATATTTTTCCTATTTGTGTGACCTAGATAGATTTAAGATTTAAGTTATTGCTTTGACCTAATGTTTGTATCTTTAGTTGTGCCTCAAACTTCATAATGTTCGTTGTTGACAGAACGAGAGGGAAACATGAGCGAAACGTTTTTGTTTCAGCTTGAGAAACAATAGTGCGGTCGTATTGTCTGGCCAGAGCCAAGTTGCGTAATATATTAAGGTGCAATATATATTCAACTTTATAAATATTCAGTTTTAAAGTGCAAATTTTCATTAAAATCGAGCTACTGTATTACTTGAATTTTTCGAAATGGCTACGGAACCCTATTTCGGGCGTGTCCGACACGCTCTTGGCCGTTTTTTTTATATCGGTTTAACAAAAATTTCCAATCATATCTATTGTTGGATTTTAAATGATAATTGTTTGAAATCCAATTTCTTGTTAATATGTGACTTAAAAAAAATGTTATTTTATTTTTCGTCTCATGGAAATTAGACGTACCTATTACGAAATAATTACTTTAGTGTTTTTTTTTAAATTCCCTGTTAGATATATTTTTGGTGGATTCGGCTTGTGGGTCGGAAGTGAATTATTCAAACATATTTTGACAGTTAATTACTGATAACATTTTTACTCAAAAAAATCACCTATTTTAAGGTACAATTTTTTTTACCATCTTCCGGAACCAAAATTTGGTGGATTCGAAAATATAGGTTCTTAAAATTCACGTAGAAACCGTATACAAAAAAATTGCCTTAAGTATATCGAATAATTTTCAAAAAACTAGAATGACCAGGCTATTATGTTAACTAATAACAAATGTACCTCGCGATACATACTAGCGCCATCTAGCGATATTTTGCGTGTCACAGAAACCCAGATTTTTTTATTGATTCCGATTATTCGGAATATTTGAAAACGGCAAAAATATAGGAATGGTGGGATCTGGAAATAACTGGTATGTTTGAACAAAATAACAATAAAAAGTTTCACAGAAATACAGGTTTATTATTATAACAGTCAAATTTAACATTCTGCGTTTACTGTGATAATGAGCTAATTGTTGAAAAATACAATAAACACTGTAATACGGTATTCGACTATTCTTTTATTCATTTTACAAATCAAAGCTTGACAATTCGTGTTACAGTTTAATTACTTGACAGATGGGCGTGCCTTCAGTCAATTTTCAACTTTGATGTCGGATTCGATTTTTCAAAATATCACTATACATTAATTAGTCAATTTGCTGAACATTATATTTTCAGAGGGCAAAAACGAATACAAATAATTTAGTAAAAACATGGTCAACATTTCTAAGCTTAACAAAGTTTAATTACAAATTCTGTTCTATTAGTTACGATTCTTATATTATTATTACACTTAACACTGAAAAAAAAACAGGGTTACATAGCCGATTATAGTATAAAATGCAAGGAGCACGAGACTTGTACTTGTACAGTTGAACTATGATAAATTAAGAAATAAATAAGAACAATTAAATAATAATAAATAGAATCTCATGAAAGACACAAATGTGAAAATTGGTGCCAAGTATATACTGTAGACATAAAAGAGTAACTTACGTATTACATATATGTATATTATATAGAAGATGAAGTCATCGTCATTATATGATTTATATCGTCATCGATATGAGTAGAAAAGGAGAAGATTAATAAGATAAATATCGGCGAAGTCGCCAACGCGTATAATTAATTACCTGCATTGAAATTAATTGGCTCCTATTTTATTTTACATTTATGTTTTCAAATGGATTTTTACTCTTTTCCAAAACATAACATTTTTGAATCCTGTGGACACTGTATTGGAATTCATTGCCACTTTTTCAATCATTCGAAAGTAGGTCAGGTTTTTTAACTAAGTCAGTCAGTCAGTCAGAGGTAAAAATGGCAAATTTTAGATTAATAATATTTATCTCAATAATTTGAGCTGTATTTAGTAACTAGTCACCAATTAATTTTCTTTGACTTTGGCTAAACTCTAACCTGGATTCATACATTACCCGATTTGAAATTATGTTCATGACGATTGTTAAGTATTTCAGAAAAAGTTTTTTTTACTGATGTCTCATTTTTTTCTTTCTCTGTCGGATTTGTCTTCTGTTTCACCCTATACAGTGACAATGAGGGTACATATTCGTATTCTACTACGTTTTCAGTACCAAAATCTTTGTGGTACTGGTCAACACGTTGAGCGAATGTTAGTTCTTGGGGAATTTCTGGACCCGATGGTTTAGGGGTCACTGAATCTGATGGTCTCTGCAATTCAGGGGTCGTCGAACTCTGAGGCTTATATTTAGTCATGCTTTGAGGTTGAGGGATAGCTGCGCCCCATGGGTTATATGAGTTATATTGGGGTTTAGCCGTCGCCAAACCCAATGGCTTACAGGAAGCTGAAGAGCGAGGTTGAGAGATAGTAGTTAAAACCACACGCTCATAATATACACCAAAATTTTGGTATTCAGGGATCGCAAAACCCGGATGATTATAGGCAGCTATATTACGGAGTATAGGGTTTACTCTACCCGGAGGGTTATATGAATAAGAAGTCCAGGGTGTAGGGTGTGCCGCACCCATAGGTATATGGGTCATGAAAAACTGGGGTCGAATGTCCATAGGGATAGGGTCGATGAACTCAAAGGCTCCATGGGTGTCCAAACATGTTGAGGGTTTCCGGTGACCGATGTGTAATCTGAAAAAAGTGGTACTGGGTTAAGGTTAGGAAACAAGACATACTTTTTACCCGACTGCCCGAAGGAAAGTTATGTTTTTCGAGCGTATGTATGAATTTTATCATGTATTTTTAATGCTTGGTGCCGTATAATTCTGTTTTTATGGCTCCGTAACAAAATTTAGAAACAAATTTCTAAGTACGATGTACAATCAAAATTTATAATTTAAAAAAATCCTTAAGATACGTGTCGGATGTTCAGTTAACCCACGTTTAAAATATCTAATGTACAAAACTGCTAGTACATGAAAATCCTAGCGACATTTATCCTACGTTCATTTAACCCACGTTTAAAATGCCTAAGTAATGTACAAAATTGCTAGTCCAAGATAATTCTAACGACATTTAGTATTTCGTTCAGTTGACTTTACCTATAGCTTAAAGCGTAGATATAACGTGACAAAGTCGACGGAGCTCCGCTTAGCTCCTGTATCTGTACATAACCTAACTTATTTACCTAAACATAAAAAGGGTGAGGGCACCAGTCATGGACAGGAACCAATAATGGAATACTTTTTCCGCTAACCCCATATTAAGAAACGGACGCTACTTTTTCTAAAACTAATAACACTTATGTACAGATAACTGATGATCATAACTGGTAAGTCCATGAATGGTGAGCTATAAGGCATTCAATCCTTGCTGTCCATTACTGGATACTACTGTACTTAACATGTATATGCTTGGTGCCGTCACCCAATCTACTTACATATTATATCCAGTCAAGACCTATCATTTTTATCGTGTTTGATCTTTGTATTAGTATTGTTTTTCGAAGAATTGCCACTAGGCTTTTTGTACGTAGGTATTTTGCGTTTTAGATATATCGAATTTCAACGTATTGTCATTAGATATTGTGTACAAAGGAATATTAATTTTCGAAAAAAAGTCGTTCGATTTATTGTGCATTAGGACCAGCATTTTTAGGAATTTCGTACATTATAAATTTTGATTTTCGGAATTTTGTCTTTAAAAATCATTCGAAGTTACAAAATTAATATCGCGATCACTATGAAAGTACCTACGATAACACACACCAAAAGTAGAGTAGGAAGCGATATAAATTACAAATAAATAAATAAATTACTGATTTTCGAAAATAAAAGTAAATTGCGTGTTTGCAGTCCCTACCAAACAACAAGACTGACAAAGAATCAAATCATCATCATCATCATCCCAGCCTATATACGTCCCACTGCTGGGCACAGGCCTCCTCTCAGAACAAGAGGGCTTCGGCCATAGTTCCCACGCGGGCCCAGTGCGAAAGAATCAAATAATTAATTATAAATAAATGTGAAAAATACTTACAAACTCGCGTTGGTCTTCATTGTCCACCAGAACAGTAATATTCATATCTTCCGATAAAGACGAATTTGAAGACATTTTCTCAGTGATGTTAAGTCAAGTACCTCTGACAATTGAATGTTACTTTCGTTAATTTTGTCGCTTTAAATAGGAAAGTACTAATGAGGTACAATCAGCATTGTAAACGTCATAATTAGGTTCAAAAAACGTGTCCTACTACTCTATTAGGTATTTGACAAGTCCAGAATTTCCCATTATAAGTAGTTGTCAAGTGACGAAAAATATATCGGTTGAAAATTTAATTCGTAGTGATTTAAAAAAAAAACTATACACGCTCTTCTCTATATACAGTAGGTAGGGGGCTACTCGGGTGTAACTTTACATGCTATTATTTTTTGTCTGTCTTATCCTAAATTTCATATTGTCACTACTCTGTTACGCATTATCAAGTTTTAGAAATATAAAGTTGTAAAACCCCCGACTTTGTCACTTCAATTCAAAGTTCAATATTTCAAAAACATCTGAACAGATTTTGATAAAACCTATCAAAGAACCATAGCTAGAAAAAACCTGATTTCAAATAAAAAGAACTGCATTCGAATCGGTCCACCCGTTTAAGAGCTACGGCGTCACATATAGACACACAGACAGATAGACAGACAGACACACATAGCGGTCAAACTTATAACATCCCTCTTTTTGCGTCGGAGGCAAAAAAAGATGCCGTTTTTCACCGAGTTTTAGACACCTTAGAATATCTGATGTACTTAGCTAGCTTAGTAATCTTTTTTCTTAAAAATGGAACTTTCTGAGTTTTGGAGGTAAATACAGAAATAATTACTGCTTGCCGTATTCAATAACAATTGTATAGGACAACTACGAGGGCATACCTTGCCGAATAAAAAAAAACAAGTTGAACCGTTATTGTCGAAATTACATAAAAATCCATCCTCCTTTGTTTATATTTGAGACCGCTACTAACAGAATAAGGCAAAGGAAAAGATTTTTTTTTCTAAGTCGGTTAAATAACAAAAAAATTATGCCGACTGTACTGCTTTCAATTGTTTATGAGCGGTAACAATTATTAGGGAAAAATCAGGTTTATTGACAAATATAGGTACTGATTAACTAATTACACTTAATATGTTTTTAAGTGCATAATAATTAACCTGCGCACTCTAGCCCTGATGACGTCACAATATGGTATTTAATTAATAAGGGAGTAAATTAGAAAAAATATTTAATACTAACTGATACTACAAGTAAGAGTGTATGTTTGATTCTGTATCACGCTTTCACGCTTAAAATACTTAGCTGTTTGTGATGAAATTTGCTATAGGGATAGTTTAAGGTCTCGTTAAGTTCATGGGATAATTTTTATACCGCGATAAACGAATTCTTCAATCCCTAGTTATTATTATTATTAATATTATAAATGTGAAAGTAACTCGGTCTGCCTGTCTGACTGTTACGCTTTTGATGAAATTTGGTATATAGGTAGTTTGAACCCCAAGGATCAACATAGGATCCCTTTTATTCCGGTAGAGGGCGCCAACCCGCCATAACCTAGATCCGCGCAGACGAAGCGGGCATAAGCTAGTACCAAATAAAACGTTTTTATCTATTATCTATCTATTTTATTATCAGCTATTTATCTTCACAGACCAAGTAACAGTTAGTACTGGGTAACAGTTAGTTTCTTATAATTAATTTATTTTAGTACGAATTAGTTGTAATGCACGCTAACGCATAATACAAGAACTTGTAATAATGTATAAGGATCTGGTATACGGTTGTCTCTACTCTGACCATAGTGCTTTAAATTCACGGTTCGATTCTTTTACAAAACTAAGCTACTTTTGTCTTGTAACATATAAAGAAAAACTTAAACTTAGATCATTTAAAGATCCACAAAGTTTAATTGTTAAATCAGTGTGTCGGACATAGCAGTGTTATCGCTGTCTCTTGGTACGGGGGCCTTGAAATATTTTTAAATTTATTTGACATCTCTAAGATTCAGCCAGATTGTGTTTATTGATTATGTTTGAATATAATGTTCTGAAAGGTATTTAATGTAAACTCTTTATTGTACAAAATAAGTAAACAAACACAGATGACAAACAATGAAATATATGTACAAAGGCGAACTTATCCCTTTAAGGGATCTCTACCAGTCAACCTTTGGGTATGTTAGGTACAATAAAATTAAATAAACTAAAACTATTATAAATCTAAAAATGGACCCTGCGGCATGGTGCTGCGGCAAAGATGCTGGCAGCATTTCCCGCTGGATCGCAAGACTGATGCGTTGAGCGAGGAAACTGCCAGCTCTTCGTTCTCCTGTTTCCAAGATAGGTAAACATTCAATGTGCCGTCTAATTCATGTGTGTAATTTTAATGTATGCGATACAATACTAATATTACATCGAGTACATTGAAAATTACTTTAGTTATTATGAAAAAAAAAATTTAACAGTACTCATATTTTAAAAAAGTAGCAGAACAAAAGTAGCTCAGTTTGCGATGGAATCGAACGTACTTTGCAAAAATCTCGTATCTCAAATCAATACGTCAACAAAATTGAACCTTGATCTAATGATTATAAAGTGCACTCAGAAAAATTATCCATTTTGAGATAAGAGTTTTTTTTTAAAGTAGTGACGATATAATATTTTATGTAAGTCGTTGAACCAAAAAAATAACGAGCAACGTAAGTAAATTAATTTAAAACATGAAGGCTTTTAGAGGGAAAATAGAACATTTCGAAATAAGAATTAGAATTAGAATTTTACAAACAAATTTTACCTTTTTTTAAATCAAAATCAAATCATCGTGTTATAATATCAAATTGCGAGAAACTCGTTATGATTGAACGTTACGATGAACACGTTATATATGTTACCGTCAAATTTTGTTTTTTTTGGGATATTCTTGGGGTTATTTGCTATCTTTTCACCCTTGGACCTTGGGTCCTAAGGTTCACAGTCCTAAGGGTTTTGGAGATATGATATTTTAAATATTATTCTCAAATATCCCGAAATCCCGCCTTTAAACGTTCGTTTTTTAAATAATAATAGTTTTTATTATAATTGATAGTCTCTAAGGGACGTTCGAGGATTTTTATTCCAAACAAATATTGATAAATTACTGATGGGCCAGAGAGTGACATAGGCTACTCTTTATCCCGGAAAATGCACAGTTCACGAGGGAACAGCGCGCGATAACCGAATGAGGGCTATCGCGTATGAATTCGCCGCTAGAGGCGCTAGTGTAGCGTGAGGTCTCCGAAATGTCAAATCTCATAGTTTTTGGGTGAGCTACGCGGGTTTATTTATAATTAGAATAATTTTGTGAATATTTTGCAATATCTGAAATTAATTATGGCAAATATGCGTTCCGGGGCAATGAATGTCTGTGTTTTGAGACAGTTTTGTCTTTCGTAAACCTTTGTCCTCCCTTTTTTCCAAACAAAATGGGGACTATGCAACACTGTGGCATGCTCGTTATTTTTATGGTACGGTTTTAAGGTGTATTAAATATGATTTTAATCTAAACTTTGTTTTCACGCCCGTAATAACAGACTTTGAAAGCCATACTTAAAAACCTCACGCAACAGTGCGCCATCTAGTGAGACAAAAAACGATAGCCCTCATTCCACGCGGACGAAGCCGCGGGCAAAAGCTAGTCAGTCAATAATGGCAAGATTAAGAAATCATTAACAAAATCACTTATTATATTTGGTAATCATAATCAAAAATCTTATTGTTGAAATATTTTTTGTGTTTTGTTTTGAAAACGGAATGTTTATGCGACTGTTTCAAATTGAATAACTTTATCGTCGAAATTAATAGATTAACAAAATATAAAACAACACACATTACACAGATGGAACAAAACTTCCTTTTTCTTTGAAATTAGTTAGAATAAAAAATACTTAGAACCTTTTATGTTGGAAATACAATGAGAAACTTTTTATTAGATCTGCGTTAAGTTTTTTGACTGGCAAAATATCGCTAGATGGCGTTAGTAATAGTATCAAGCTTGGATTGGTTCATTCAGTTACCTATTTAACCAATCGCAAACTCGACACGAACGTCAAAGTTGTCAGCGGACCTTACGATACTGAAACCAACTAGCCTGTCAGGGAAACGGTAAGTACGGATGTCATAATGACAGTCAAGTTTCGAGAACTATATAATGATCATCATGGCCTTGTATCTGTGACAAGCGACTTAAGCCTTGTGTCAGCAGTACTTTTTCTGGTACCGTAGCAGGACGTCCACTGTTCTTTCAAATAACATTATTACAGAAAATAACCTGTATACGAATTAATTGAAATGCCCGCAATGATATATCGGATGGCCACTATACCCTTAATGTGCGAGTCCGGGTCAAATTTAATTTACCCGTTTTTTTCATATCGAGTCCAAAAGCAAACGCTAAGAAGAAACAACAACAAAACAAGCATAAAAAGTTCTTTAACAATTAAACCGAATTAAAGTATGACTTAAGTCACTAATCGATCACTTTTCATCTATCAAATCGACGAAGTCATATAATATAATGAAATGTAATTAAGCAACGAAATAATAAAAGTGGGTGGAAAGAGAAATATCGTCACTTGTTTCTAGCTACCAGTGCTATTCGAAACGTTGTCGATTGCGTAAAATGTGTGAATCCAGTGAAATAAAAGTTTTATACCTGAAGAGCATATTGCCGGGAGTAGCGAAGCTGTAAGCGCCTATAGCATTATTACTTATACCGTTACTGTTAATTGTTTGTCGTAGAAACGTCCCGAACTCATTAGAGTTTTTATAATAGAACGCCATTTTGATGCCATTGACGGACGTTGGAGAAGTAAAATTCTCATATGGAGACCGCGAATCAGCAAGCGCAGCGTAGGACGTCCACCAACGAGGTGGACAGATGCCCAGAGGCTGTATTATCTAACGTGTCTGACACTCGTGATCACAATCAAATGACAATCACAGCAAGATCACAGCAATCACATGAAAATCTGTCAATTGATTGTGAGGTTGCGATGGTTGTGGGCGACTTCTATATCGGAAACACCTAGAGGTAGGAGTTGCATATGTCCATCGCAGTGGACGACTGAGTGGTGGCTGATACGATGATGATGATGTCCTAGAAGCGTAGTACAGTCAAGTGCAAAATAAGTATCTATTCGAACTACTCAAAAATGTTACTAAGTACGGCCTTGTTGCGTCGGAACAAGAGACTGTGGTACTTATTTTTGAAACTTTGAATAAGTTCATATTTTTACACTTTACTGTACATGGCCCATATATGAAATAGTTAAAACACAAATTTTTGTATTAAGAACTCAGACTTGATGCTTTGTTTTGCTGTCTTCCTCCGTGGTCTTCCTTTAGGTACTTATCTGAACTAATGGTACTCCCACATTGGCTGTTACAAAAGTTCTATAACGTTATAAAACATTTATTTTATAACATTTGCATAACAAATTTTAACAAAACAAATAATATTAAATCAGTTATTGCCACAGAAATAAGACAGGGCTACACAGATAAAAAACAATTACACATAATAAACATGTTATATGGTGTTATATAACCTATTATATTTAGTTTTTTTTTATAAGTAAACTAAATTTTTATACCAATGTGGGAGCGCTTAAACCATCTAATAAGTTGTAACAAAAGTTATAAAGTGTTAGTCAAAGTTATCGTGTTTTATAACATTTATAACAGCCATTTCATTTATTTATTTTTCATTTTATTTCCAATGTCGGAGCACCCTAATAATATAATTGAAAGCATTGATTTAATATCTTTAACATCTTACATAATTTGAACTAGATGAGTTTAGATCTCAACATAGTCTGTTTTTAGGGTTCCGTACCTCAAAAGAGGAAACCCTTATTTATAGGATTACTTTACTCCCCGTCTGCTTGTCTGTCCGTCCGACTTTAGTAGTGTCTCAAGACCGCTTTTCTAAGGAACGCTAACGTACTTTTTTATATGTACATTAGAAATGAGTTAATATATTTGTGCGTACAACATTTTGGCAACTAATTAATCAAACTCGTAATCACTTTTAGAAACATCTCGTTAAATGTAATAGCACTAAATTTATTTAATGATAATTGTTATTTAACGCATTTCAGAAAATTTGTTTTATAAATTCAATGGTAGATAAATATCTAAAGTGATTTGACTTCTCTTTAGTCATTATCTGTTACTATGATCTAAAATAGATGAATTACAATCTCGTCACGCAACCGTCAAGCTAATTTATTGTGCTAACCATAGGTATTGCCACGAGAGTTGAAGTGAATGATTACGCACACAGCTACATGAAGAACTGATAAAAGGAGAATGAATGAAATGAATGAGTGAATGTCAAAAACGCGCTGTCATTACATGTAATGTGTGTGTTAATAATAATAAACAGCCTATCGTCTTGTTTTTCAGGTAAATCGGTGGCTGGAAAATAACGATAACTTCATAGGTCGACCTCCAGCTGAGCTTCACATCATGTCTGAGCTAAATGAACTGAAATTCAACAGAAACCGGCAGCGCCATCCAGCAATGCCTGTATATTTTCCAGTCAGATCCATCAGACTAGCTGATCAAACTGTTTCACCAATGGCACCCACTTACACAATACCGCTTAGGCAATCCTATGATGAGATTGCTACAGAGCCGAATGAAACACAAACTTCTTTTAGTACACATCAAGTCCAGAATCATAAACCCTCGCAATCAGAGATACAAATCCCGACTCAATATACACAAACAGTATATGAACCACCAGTGACAGAGACAAATCCGCAACAGGATAAACACACATTTGTATGTCTCTTCTAACGCCGATATATTTTTTTAGATGGGGACCTAAATGTCATTAAGAAAACGACGATGCTCAGTACAAAGATATTGAGAGGAAGTTTTCCAAAACTGGTATCTTAATCATTTTACATGTTGAACAAATTGCTGCCCTTATTTGGTTTTTACTGTTTGATGTCGCTTCTACCGGACTCCGTTTTTTGAAGAAATGAGTCAAATAATAATATTTAATATGGTTTTGTCGCTCGGTTTATGAGACCCATACATAAATGTTTTTAAACTTGTGACTTTCGATAAATTGAGCGCATATTTGATACAATATTATGTACCTACCTGGTATTATACGTTTAACCTGTCCTCTCTCAGAGGCACAAATTTGTGCCCAAATTCCTTTGATCCTGTTATCCTGGGAGATGACAGATCAATTATGTATACCGATTTTAATTATATTGTTTTAATGACATATAAAAAATACTATAATTACGTAGATTTTACAATTAAACACAATGAATGTAATGAAACTTTTAGTGCATCAGAAATACTTGTAGATTAATAATAGGAAAAAGAACTCGCCAGCCTCGTATACCTATACCCATGTCTATACATAGGTACTCAGGCTGCAAGCCTTTCTTTCCCGGCCTCTGCAGTAATGTACCTACTATTGCGTGACTGTAAAAAACAAAACATTCTTTGTTTTCCTCACTTATACTGCAAGATTTTATTAATTTCGTAACAAAATTAATTAATTTGCTTATTATGCATAATTATTAATTAAGTACCGATTTACTGTTACGATCTGCCTTTAATATGTATGCATAACGGTTTTTGATAAGTACTATTAACATTATAGAAATAGAATGGACTAGCTAGTAATACTAGTATAGTAGGTACCTACTTATTTAGTTTCATGCTTTGTATATTTGTGCCTATGACATAACAGTGTATATTATTTTTATAACAACTGTAGATCTTCATTAATTAATTATGGTGACTTTTTTGTTCATTTATAATTTGTTGACAGTGTGTACATAACAATCACAAAATGTAAACTAAGAAAATGAAAAAACCATTGCATTCATCATCATCACCTGGAAGACGTCCACTGCTGGGCAAAGGCCCTTAGAACGCCACAATGAACGACAACGACAACTCGCCACTTGCATCCACCGGTTTCCCGCTACTCTCACGATGTCGTCAGTCCACCTGGTGGGAGGCCTGCCAACGCTTCGTCTTCCGGTTCGTGGTCGCCACTCGAGGACTTTTCTCCCCCAATGGTTATCTGTTCTTCGAGCGATGTGGCCATGCATGTGTATGTGTGTACATGTGTCGATTGCATTCATATCTAATACAAAATAAAAGTGCCTTAAAACAAATATTTTAATTTTCATTTCAAAAATTTCGTTATAATCGATACCTACAGTTTATTCTCGGTGCACATATAAATTAGTCAAAATTTCATATTAAATTATATTGTAACGGATCACTCACGTCTTAACCGAGTTTAGCTCGACATGTTTCAAAATCAAAGTCAAAACTTGCTTAAAATCAGCATGATTTCGAAAATTATTTTATTTAGTGGCAGATATCTCTGATAAGTATATCTATTTATTTTATTTATTTGGTAAGAAACAAACAGTCATAGAGATAAATAAAAGCAATTTACATTAATGGGTTATAAACCAGACCTATAGTTTCCTTAATTAACAAAAGATAAATGTGGATACATTTAGAAGAGATTTAGTAAAAAAGATGTAGTTATCAAAATACCAGGACAGTCAACAAATCCGATCACCAGGCAACCGCGGAACCCTACAATAGCAGGTTAGTTTAATTCCTTTACGTGAATGTTACAATTCCCAGAAATCGAACTATATACAGATATCTCAAAGTTAAAGTTAAAATAGGTACAGTCAAGTGTAAAAATATGAACTTACTCAAAGTTTCAATAATAAGTACCACAGACTCTTATTCCGACGCAATAAGGCCGTAGTAACATATTTTTGATTGGTTAGAATAGATACTTATTTTTGCACTTGACTGTACTAAGTTTATTTAATTTATCTATTTAGAAAGAACGCTAGCGTTGTGCAAGGTGATTGTACCACCATCAAAAATACTGGCACAGAGGATCTTAGTACTCTATTTCAACAATCTGCAATACTTGTTCAATCTGTATAAGTTTGCATTAATAAAAAAAAAAAAATATATCTATTTAGAAAGAACGCTAGCGTACTAGCGTGTGACGTCACAGACCGTACCATGACAGAAAACTACGGCATCAAAAGAAGTGTTTTAAAAGATGTACACAGATTTTTCATACAATATTAGTACCTCTATTAATTAATTTTTCAATCAATTTGTTTTTTTTGCTAAACATTAGTTGTGCATTTGGATGTTCTTTGATAATAAAGGGTATGGCAAATTTAGGAGTTGACAAAATTTAATAGGACATAAGTCCTAGTAATTTATGGTACTATGTAATATGTATGTGTGTGTGTTTATGGTACTATGGTGGTTTATTTACTCTCATAAGAGAGTGACAAAACAGATCCACACGACATTACACATCTCACAAGATCCACACATACGCTAACCCTCAAATGCTTCCCTTCTTAGGTAATTTCGTTTCCGACCCGTAACATGTCCCACTGCTGGACAAACCCCCTAGACACCCTTTCACGTTAAAACGGCCTTACATAGAAAAAGGCGATTGTCTAAAACCGAGTTTAAACTTGCAAGAAAAAGCCTTCAAGTTGCATTACATTGCGAGGCCGTAAAGCCAACGAGTTTGTAGTGGGCAATCGAGGTCAATTGATGTCAAAATTTATGAAACTATCACTGAACTAAAAGAATTTCCTTGCTCACCCGCGACCTTAACTAAACTATCACCCCTGATCCATAATACATTTAAACAAACAATACAATGTTCTACCTTAGACTATGCCAGTAGCCCTAAAAAGGCTTTTCATTGGTCCATTCAGTTTCTATTCTAAAATAATTTTACAATTATTCATTCATCTTTCAAACAAATTACCAATCGATATTTTATCACCCAATCGTACTTAAATCATTCGACAAAGGGCCGTAAAGGCATCAATAATAGATTGGTAGTTATTCTCCTAAGGCGGCACGTAAAATTTTAATAGCATCCTTATATTTTATGGGCCAAGCGTTTTGATTAAGTACTAAATCTAAATTATATTAATCAGTTCAATTGTTTGTCGCGTGATATTAGAAAGTTTTTTTTATTAGCAGAGATCGTAAACTAGGCCATCCACAGCAAATTTGACCATTTTTAGCACTCCTTCGTCACATGTATTGCTATGAAATTTGCAATTATTCTGCTCCTGTGTCACAAACTGCCTGACCACCACCCCCCCCCCCCTTCTTAATTTGGAATGGGGTCGGGGCTGATTATTTCTATGAAAAATTTAAATGTTTGTTCCCGAGTTTTGGGTGTTTATGAATTGAGTAAAAATATTTTGACTTAAAAGACCACATCTAGTTTTTGCCTTTAGAATCAAATGTGCCCAACGTTGGGCTGCAGTTTAAATCATCATTAAACTTAATAGTCCATAACTTGGTTTAATAATGTTAATTAGAACGTAAAATAATATCCATTTATTTTAACGAGCACTAGCAAAAGTAATTAGTTTTAAATTATTAATGCAAATCATCATTAAAGCAGGATTCATTACACTCCATAGTTTTTAATCTTTCTTATAATCTAAATTCTTGACCGTCACCAAACAAAAATAAACAATCTAGTAAATAAATTAATGGAGTTATTTTAGAGCTGGGTCATTCGTAACGCATTTTCGTTGATCAATCAAAAGAAGTCTATTGCTGAACATATGCCTCACCCAACTGACAGTTTAAGCCGAATGAAATTTACAAATTCTTAGTTTCAGTAAAGTCGACGGCCAACGCTTGTCGAAACCAAAACCTGGCTATTTTCTTGGCCAAAATCATAAACAAAACCATTAGTAAAAATCTTTATTTGTAAACAAAATAATGTTACACATACAACACATACAGTCCATACAAGTTTAACGTGCACTACTAACGACTCCACAAACACACAAAACAACGATAGGAAAAAGAATTAATATTTTCTAAGATTTAAGTAATTTAATTTATTAATTTATATTAATATAAAGAAGAATCTCCTTTTAATAATGGATCCAACCTGTTCACAAAATATTGGTTAAGTTTTCGTTTGATATTTTTCTCATTTAAAATAGTTTTAATCTCCAGAGGCAATTCATTAAAAAGAAAAGGAATCTTGCAATGGAGACGCTGGGCCCCATACAAGTTCTGGTAACGCGGAGTACTGATAAACTTCTTCTGACTTCGACTCGTATTTTTGTCATTAAGGAGCTCCACTTTTACGATTCCATCATTAAATAAATTTTACACCAGAATGGCGTGCTTAACAATGAAACATGAAATTTAGCACGGACATACCTACTTCTAACAACGAACATGAAAATAATTATATAGTTTGCTCTATAGAAATCTTCGTGGAAATTTAGTAAAATTTCAAAATATTATCAACATGAGCAAAGTGGCGCGCAAACGCTAGTAAAACATACTTTTTACAAACGCCTATTCCTTAGCTAATTTAAACCCAGTTTTTCGAGTTAAATTGAATCAGTCCCAATCTAAGGAGTTGTAAATAATTTATTCGGTCTGCATTTACCCGTTTTAATGGGATTATCCGGGTACGCCATTCGCAATTGCCCGCGTAAGCCAGGTAAATAAGTTTGAGAGTAAGGGGACACCCAATGGAAGCTTGGAAATGAATGGGTTGAGTCTGTATAAAGGTACAGTCAAGGGCAAAGATATCGACACGGCCAAAGTTGGCCTTAATGTTAAGTGCATAAAGTCGTGTAAGCATATTTTTGTAACTTTGGCCGTGTCGATATCTTTGCCCTTGACTGAACTGTAGGTTTGCAAACCACATTGTAAAAAAAAATAGGATTTAATCATCATCATCATCATCAGCCGGAAGAAGTCCTCTGCTGAACAAAAGCCTCCTTAGAACGCCACAATGAACGACAACTCGCCACTTGGATCCACCGGTTGCCCGCAACTCTCACGATATCGTCAGTCCGGTATCTCTCCTTTTCGCAGAATTATTGTTTGCCAAATGTTTCATTTGACAACTGGTTTCATTTCCCAACTCTCAATTTTCTCCGAAACCAAAAATTGTTATCAGTATGTAAAGCATAAGAATGCTTTTATACTCGTAGAACACAGTTAGGTTGGGTTAGGTTTGTTTTAGGAAATTTCCGAAAAAAAATACCGTAAACTGCTTCAACTTTGCCTTCTGTCCCCAACATTGCCTGATTCGATTTAGAGTCGATAACTCAGCACTCTTAAAGGTTTTAAACTTTTATCTACACTGGAACTATTATTACGGGGGGATAAAAGTTTAAAAACCTAGAAGGGTGCTAGTTATCGACTCTAAATTGAATCGGGCAATGTTGGGGCCAGAGGGCAAAGTTGAAGCAGTTCACGGTATAGTTCCAGAGAAAATCCTGAGTTCGGGCATTCCCCAAATTAAATATTTGGGAATCGTGAGTTGGGAAAAGGCAGAGAACCCGTCAGTCCACCTAGTGGGAGGCCTGCAGGGCTACTACGAAACTCGAAACTCGAAGTTCGTATCGTACTGTCCCTCTTGCTCTCGTATTAAATAGTATGAGTGTCAGAGGGACCGCACGACACGAACTTCGAGTTTCGAGTTTCGTAGTAGCCCTGCTGCCAACGCTTCGTTTCCCGGTTTGTGATCGCCACTCGAGCTGGAATAACTTGACCAAATTAGTTTTTTTTTAAATCCCCGACATAGTCATTGTAAAGCCGAGTTTAGACTTTGAAGAAAACTCGTGCAAATTGCATTTCATTACGTCACTCGATTGACCACTACAAACTCGTTGGCTGTACGGCCTCGCAATGTAATGCAACTGATGTGTAATGAACGATTTTTCTTGCAAATCTAAACTCGGCCTTAAGTTTCATGACATAAAAAAACATTTGAACCGATTTGAATGAAACAAAGCCAAGAATTAATTATTTAAGTTGAATTCTTTAAAAAAATGCGTTTGCATCGCTTAATGAGAGCTATCGTTTTTTGTCTCACTAGATGGCGCACTGCTGCGTGAGGTTTTATACACCTTAAAACCGTACCATAAAAATATCGAGCATGCCACAGTGTTGCATAGTCCCCGTTTTGTTCGGAAAAAAAGGAAGGACAAAGGTTTCCGAAAGACAAAACTGTCTCAAAACATAGACATTCATTGCCCCGGAATGCATATTTGCCATAATTAATTTCAGATATTGCTAAATATTCACAAAATTATTCTAATTATAAATAAACCCGCGTAGCTCACCCAAAAACTATGAGATTTGACATTTCGGAGACCTCACGCTACACTAGTGCCTCTAGTAGCGAATTCATACGCGATAGTCCTCATTCGTTTGAGACCTACGATGCCACAAACCGACAGACAGACAGACAGGCGTCAAACGTATATAACCCCTTTTTTTGTGAGAGGTTAAAAACTAGACGCAAACAGAGTAACAATATTTGAATTCGTGATCATTCCAGCCTTTATACGTCCCACTGCTTCAAGCTTCCTCTCAGCATGAGAGGGCTTGGTTCGTAGTTCCCACACGGGCCCAGTGCGGATTGAGAGCTTCACACATGCCATTGAATTTGTTTCGTAGGCTTCTGCACATTCCTCGCGACGTTTTCCTTCACAGTAATGCTCGTGGTAAATTTCAAATGTAATTACGCACATGAATTTCGAAAAACTCAGCGGTGCGAGCCGGGGTTTGAACCCACGACCCTCTGCTTGAGATGCGATAGGTCAAACCACTAGGCCAACCTTTGTACATATACACAGTAAAAATTATGGTTTTTATAATATTTCATTTGGGAGACACTATCACTACACTAACAGATATGAGTTTGTATGGGCGTGTACACGAAAAATCGGGTCGGTATTTCCATGTCGGTACGGTATTATCTGGGTCGGTAAATAGTGTCACCCAGCCATTTCAAAGCAAAATCAGAGATGTTTATCATAATCTTATTGTATCGTTCTACTAGGTTAATTCTGGAGCCATATTTTACCACCACTCAAGCATTTCAACATTTCTATAGAAATCCAATAATATTGGAAATGAAGTTATCATGTCAGCCCTCCCTTTCATATCGGATAGGAATATTAAACCGATAAATTTGAATTATTCATCCAAATTTTGAAAGGTTTGAAGATTTCTTTTAGATCAGTGGCATAAGACTTCAACGGTATCAACTTTGTTTTAACAAATAAAGAAAAAAAGTATTTTTGTAAATAGTACCTAAAATGAACCCTGTCGCTGTTTTTAGGGTTTCTTAAACAAAAAAAAAATCTTATTACAGTTATTACTCAGGCTTGAATATGTGTCCGGCTGACAGGGCTTTTGAACCTTAATCAGTGGATATAACTATTTATTGACACAGAATATACAAAAAATAATAAATAAGTTAGTAAAAATCATTTCATCATTAAAGGTGTCTGTCCCGGTGTAAAAAAACATTCGACATTTTCGTAATGTCAACAGTACAAGTAATACGGAATCTTTGTATGTTAGTCACTTGTTATAGGGCATTTAAAAAGAAGAGACTCTTGTCCAGAATATGGATTCAAATATTCAGCGGTATTACAAAGTAAATAATTTATTTAATCAGGCGTTAAGTACTTTGCGGAGGTCCATATTATTATTATCATTGAACTATAAACTATAACTTTGTTGACCCGCGACCTTACTATAACTATGTTTATTGTCTATGGTTTTACAAATCTTGATCACAAAAAACGGTTATTCTTTTTTTTTATTTCAAATAGCTGGCAAACGAACATGCGGCTCACCTGATGGTAAGTGATCACCGCCGCCCATGGACACCTACAGCATTATTAGGACTGCGGGTGCGTTGCCGGCCTAAAAGGGGGGAGGGGGAGGGAGTAGGACCTCCGGATCTCCCACTCACCGTACGAAACACAGTAGCAAAAGTACTATTTCACGCCAGTACATTGTGGTGTATTGGTTTTCACTTTACACCAACTTCATCCCGTTTACCGTTCACACCAGTGAATGTACCTGTTTGAGTTGTTTATCTAGATAAATACTCAACTCAAAGACCGTCATCTACAAAGTCCCAGACGCTCTACCATTTAATAAAAATAAACCAACAACACGAATTCTAATCAATATTCAAATCAGCTCGAGTTCAAGCGCCAATCTTCAAAAGAAATCGAAAGATCTCTGTGTTTTCGTCGTTTGGTTCAAATGCGTTTATTCTTCGTGTTCTTTGTTGTTTTAAATATTTTCAACGACAGTTCTCCATTGTTCCTGTTTGCTTGTTTCTGGTACTGTTTATCGTAAAGGTATCTAGGATTGTTATTTTGTCTAAACGTTGCAATTTTATATTTGTTTTTTGGGTAATGCAGTAGTATTATTGCATTGCACTCTAAGCTTAACTCAGAAACCTTTATAATAGGACTATACTTCGTTTTTTAGAAATAAGGTAAACAATCTTGACGGTCTCTTTATTGAAAAACGTTGTGTTAAAAAACAGTAACTATTACTGATGCCAAAAGCATGTAAATGATCATAATGTCCTTTCTAATTTGTTATATATTTGCTGTGACTTACTTTTCAAAAGTGTTTTTTAATAAAAAGGCACTTCAAGATCGCTTACCTTCTTTCTAACTCACGGACTTTCTACATCCCCTTGCTATATTATAGTAATTTTATTATTAACTCAGGGACTTTATACATCGATCCCCTAGCTATGTTTAAGGCTGTATATTGTCAAGCTTATGGATTTTAAACTTGTATATTTTTAGTTTAATTTCTAGTCAATTATAGTAATTAATAATTATTATTATTTTTAATTTATGACGGTGGAAGCAGTCTACACTTCCACTGAACGTAGATAATAGTTAGTGTTTAGTTTTGTAACTAAGGGACCCCATACATCCCTGTATTATTATTATTTTTTTGTATTTTGTTTTATTTACTTAATGGTATACTGTAGTTTTTAAGTATTTTAGTTTTAATTATTTAATGTTGAAAAAATGACTTTCTGCTAAGTTTTTTTTGGCGCATTCTTCTTGGCAATGATAGTCTTTCCGAAAGCGCTGGTGGTAAAAGTGCCCATTGCGGCCTATTTACTTAATAAACGATTTTGATTTTGTTTTTTTCTAATGCTAAAAAAAATAAAGCATAGACTGTACCCGTAGCTTAACACACGTAAACCATTAGATCAGCAGTTGGCAGTTGTATTGAATTTCTGCAATTTTACCAAATTCCTATGGCAATCCCCTAAAATTACAGCGTGTCTTCTTTACACATCATTATATTAGATTTTGAGGTTTAGGAAGTAGCATATGGGTTATTCCAGATCACCAGCTATTTACATGCCAAATTTTATCCAAATTCGTTAAGCCACCTTAGTGTGAAGGAGTAACAAACGTACACACACACATTTTCGCATTTACGAGTAGATATAAGACAGGACAGGTTATTGTAATAAAACAACCAAAATAATCAGCAGTAATATTTTAAATTGCTTTGAATCACAATTTCGTAGTGTTTATAGATTATAATATTACAAAGGAAGATTATTCTTTGTTCAAAGTACACTTCATGCAGAGGAATCAACATCTCGTACTCCCTGAAGTCCATCTCCAAATATAAATTCTCATACAGCATTCTAATAACAATACAAGTCGCTTGTACGAAACAAAAATCTCATTCATATATACAGTGACTTAAAGTTCATAATTGGTAACTTTAATTGCTTATTATATGATCACAATCGAAACCTGGATGTCTTTTGCAGAAATTATCGTGTGTTGACAGAAACGCTAGAATTCAATCTAGAATACGTTTAGGAAACCTAAGTATCAATAAAAGATACTTCTGTATGGACAGCGACAACATAATGGAACAGCTGGGCTACTACGAAACTCGAAAACCGAAGTTCGTATCGTACCCTCCCGCTGACGCTTATATTATTTAATACGAGAGTGAGAGAGACGGTACGATACTACCTTCGATTTTCGAGTTTCGTAGTAGTCCTGCAGTTTCACACAATGTCAGCATTATTTGCACTCTTCAATACGTGAAGTAAAATACTAACGGATATAGGTACTTAATATATTTATTATTTCTCCTGACCTCAATTTTTACTTGTAAACTAGGAAATAATATTAAATTATGTGTTTTAAAAGACTATACCACATTTGTGTACTGTAATATCACCTGCTTCTATTTAGTTATTTAAGACAAGAGATCATTAATTAGTTAAGCAGGTCGTTGCAAATTGATCGATTAAATTAATAAAGTGATGCAATATAAATCACTATAAAATATTATCAGCTTCGACACGACGAGAATTTCAGGAAAGTAATTGACTATTAGAGATATTAGTATACCACATACATACTGATTATTGAATTTTGTAAAACAAGAATATTATCTACGTAACACGATCTGGGATAATTAAATCAATTCCAAATTAATGTTCAGATTACAAAGATCAAAAGGTAAATGGAAAAAAAAACTAAGTTCGTACATACTTATATTTAAAACTTTATAGAAATAGCAATCTGCCAAAAAGCGATCCTTAAGTCAATCTTAATCCTCCAAACGATTCTTAGTATCGATTCAAATACATTTTTAATTTTATCATTTTATTTGGACAATTCACATTCCTTACAAAAAGACATCCTTTCATACCTTGGTGTTTTAGAAACCTTGAAACTGGCAGTAACAATTTCTTACATTTGCTAGCTTAAAGATATTTTGCACTAACGTACCCACATGAACCCTTTCCAATCTAGGATGCTGTGCAGTAATTTAACTTTAGAAGTAGATAAAACTTTCCCACTTTTCACGCCAAATTTTACGAAGCAAAAAAGATTACCCAAGAAACAGCAAGTACGTTAGTACATTATTCTTCAATGTTTTCTAAAAAAAGCTTAATAAGACGCTTAATAACGCGTTCAACTAAACCTTACCTTTAAAAATAACATCATTAAATTTGCTATCAAATATATACGCTACAATATAAAAATTGTTTTAAGCAATAACACTACTCTCTATAATAAGGGTTGTAACCAACTTTAGCACGTTATGGATTTATAAACTAACATAGTATAGAAAATCATCAAACTTTTAGTCAATACTTGTAAAACATTCCATTAAGAAGCTGTGCTTCCTTTCAAACGACTAACATATTTCCTACAAAATTTAAACTACAAGTTACATTAATAACAAAATTTTGTTTCTAAATCAATGCCGTGAATTGTTACAACCCGTAATTTCATCGCTAATTATATTAAACAATCTAGTGATCTAGCATTTCATAAACAAAATTACAACTAATTTTAATAATACGCCGTGTCAAAATTTCACAATAAGTTATAATTTATCTAAGTGATATGCAATATATTTTAGGCAGGCTCGTTTTAAAAAGAAAAGCACAACTAACGTTTTACTAGAAAAAGGATTATTTTATCAATACCAGTAGGGACTTTCTTAGTTACTAAATATGGAACGTTAAATATGAACGTGACAAAATAATCCCTTTTACTAGTGACACTTCAATTTTCAAAATTAACATGAGCAAGCTGGCAGCGTATTCCAATAATATTTTTAAACTTTCACCTGTTTTAAAAGTAATTAACTATAGTCAAAACTTGTGTTTATATTCAATTAAATTCAATGAAGATACTCGTAATCATGTTTTTCGAAAATAATTAACATTTGCATCGTGTCTGGTTTCAAAATATTTTTCATATTACAAAATCGTTCTCCTTGAGAATCTCGCTTTCAACGCATCATCTTAATGTTTTTCATAGATGCCAGCTCATCTCTCCTGGGCAATGAAATTTGTGGAATTTCTTAGATGAAAAGAGAAAATATTTGAGATTATCGTACATTTTGCTTGCTCGTTATCACACAATATTAAATACAGCGCCTTTGGCAAACGTGATCAGAATAGTTCAAAACTACGGCCCACCATAAATGAACATTGAACCCTACTCATCTCACTAAATCTTCCCATTCCATACTTTCATTAACATTACTATCATGAATCATAGTCTTAAGAATACTTACTTTATATGAAGTTAAAATGTGTGAACAAGCTTCTTATAATTAATAATAAAAAGTATTAGTCAAACTTTAAATTTAAATTCTATGTATAGATTCCAAGATTTTTCTTTTTTTTTCATATATAAGTTGTAATTTATCTAACTATGTCTACTTCTAGTGCACTATCTTTTAGCTGTGGTCAATGACTAAGGCTTGCCGTAAATGTATTTCATTGACTACTCAAATGAATTCATCAAATAAAAAATCGGTAATATTCTCGTTTTCTGCTTCTTTTCCTTGAATATTTTTTTTTTAGTTTGTTGTTCATTGATAAATTCCATAAATGGTGAGTGCTAGTCAATGAAGCACAACGTACGGCGGCACTAGAAAGCATTCTATATATAAACTGTACTGTGACGATCGCGTGGATAATAAAATACGGTTTCTGTCTACATCTCGAGTTCCTTCCACCACAAAAATATTATTGCTTTCAGAGGTTTGCGTTATCGTTAAAAATACTTTTTTTTTTTTCGTTTTATTTTTCCCTTTTCTATTAATATCATCGGCGCTCCAGAAGCAATCGTGCACGCTATCCAAAAATATATACGCATGACCACTAGCTAAACGAACTATTTATCCGTTGTAAATCAAAATGGGAGAATAACTTTTATGGAAAATTAATACATCAAAACTTTTGGCGCAATACTATTTGAAATACTGGTTTTTGTATCCGCCATTACTACATATACATATATAAATATAACATCTTAAAATTAGCGATCCAAAAATATAAAATATACACGTTGTATTCGTGCGCCCTCGGGTGCCCCAAACCTTTCAAGCGAATCGCTCTCTTATCATCAATGTAATTTTCGCTTGTTGCCGTAATGCGACTTTTGCCATTACGCTACCAGAGGGTGCAAAAGCCGCCACAACTGGACGGTTATTCTCATTCTGCGACATTCATTATTATTATTTAAATGAAATCACTGACTTACTCCGAACAAGTTTGAAAAGTACGATTTGAAGTTAATGTTAATATTGAAATGCGAAAGACGAAGTTTACAAATTTCAACAATGTCAAGAGTAAGATAGATTTTGTCAATACTGGGTCTCTCATTAACTCTTTAAGAAAACTGATATTTATGAGGAATGAACTTACGAGGAAATTAAACTTAAACATTGATACAGATAACAACAGTAAAGATTAAAAGCAATATACTTGTAGAAATCCGATCAAAAAGAAAGAATGAATTTCATATGAAATTAAAGATGTAACCCAAACCAGAATTCGTCACCATGGCCCTGCTCAAGCAAAGCAATCATAGTCGTTCGTAACTTTTGCTTTATAAAAATACGAATCGAAAATATTTCGACGGGCGCTCGTCGACTTATGGCTAAGCTATGGTTACTCCTAAAACCTTAATCACTAAACTATATAACTACATTAAAATATCAGAGAATTCAAAAAAGGGAATATTTAGGTAGTATATTCTATATTTAAATGGTGCACAACCTTATTTTTTCATGAACGCTTGACAAAAATCGCGTTTAGCTTTTAAGGGAGTTAAATCAAATACTATTTAATGAATTAATGGTAGCTAGCTATCTACCAAATTAGAATTGAGTGAATTTCAAAATATTGAGGTGATTTTAAAAGAGGAACTAGGGGCAAGAGATCAGTGTAAACTTAACAAAAGTATAATAATTGTCTATGTAGATGATAATAATTTCGGGTTAAATAACCAAATGTTGGAACGAAAGGACATGGTAGGTTGTAATGAATTTATCGTCGAAGATAAGCATTCGCAAAAGTTTAGATCTAATCTACCGGAATGTTAAGAATGCATAGATTGTGTTCGATGATATCTAAGGCTTTATTAACTGCGTAGACTAAAAGAGATTTAACCTATTTAGGCTGGAATGAAACCTAAAGGTAAATTTCGACCAATAGTCAAACTAACTGCGTAATTACTTTTTATTTTTCTTAAATACGATAAAATCTCAAAATACTCACAGCTCATCGGGTTTATTGTATTAATCGCTAGGTGCAACTACTTTATAAGAACAGTGGCTTTTAATAATTTGAATTTGTACTTAGCCTACACATTTTTTTTGACTCCATGACGCAAATATTCAACATGAAGTCAAGAATTCAAATTGTGAAGATTTAGAAATAAAAATGAAAACAATCAAAGAGAAGGGTGCAACTAGAACTTGCACGAAACATAATTTCAAAAAATTCAAAATAACTGTAAGCGCGGTAAGTACTTCCCAATTTTTTATGAAAAATTAGCCAATACACTCATGACCTAAGTAAATTACTATTACGTTCAATTTAGAGTTTTCAAAAATATGATTCCTAAACAAATGTCTCAAAAATACCTTATGAAAATATAATACCAATACGATAAAATTTATACTAAATATAACCCTGTCTATGACCTGAAGAGTTTAAAAGGAACAAAAATCGAAATCCAAACTCTGAACAAGTCATTATTATAGGATAATTGGGTTACTTCGTTTTAGTAACTAATCATAACAACAACGAAGACAGAACTGGTTGCAAGATTTTCTTTAGTTTCTTATAACAATTACTATCATTGTAGAGGGAATGGTTAAAATTTCAAAAGACAAGGCCTAAAGTCTTTCACAACTCTGAGAAGAAACCTGTTTTAAAATTGATTCGGTTGATGACATAAATGATAATTTAAATGAAGGCAGTGATATAACGCCAGAAATAGATATTTAAAGTAAAACTGCCCGTAGAGATGGTTCAGTTGAAGTAAAAGTGATCTATTCTAAGGTGATAACACCGAAATTAATCGTTTTGAACAGAAACACGACGTGGCGGTATATCATAGGTCAGGTCACATTTTAAACAGAAGCTCAAGTAGCAGGTCGTCGTCAGCATCCATTGGCGATTGGGGTGCTAAGTAGTTTATCACCCTATGGACAAATAATTTGATATTAATTTTTACAAATACAACCGAAGAACAAAATTTTAATTTTAATTAACATTTGAATGCGAGTGATTTTAAATATCATAAAACTAAAAAAATAGACGGTTCAATTTACATAAAAAAACTACGATTCAATTCACATGAAAAACCATGAAACGGTGTTCAGTTAAACGAATCCACTATTGATAAAAAAAAACTTAACACTATACACCTGGCAGGCTTCAAGAGTGATTCATTAATACGAAACAAGGTTACCTATTGGGCGTGCGTATATTGGTGGTGTGCTGCAGAAAGCTTTGGTGGGCATCCGGCGACCGCAGGACCACCTTCCCGTTTTCTGCTCGTGCGTTCTGCAACCTGACAGGGGGCAATGCAATTTAGACCCTATAAATAAAAAATAAAACGCAAAACACACACAGGACAACAGTGGGCCAGCTCGTGATGGCGGCGGGCCTATTTACGTGGCTTTATGAACAACATTACACAGCGGCACCCGCTCACGACCCGCCCCGCGCCCATTATCAGTGTGATATTGTTCATAATAATACACAGCCACGTAAATAGGCCCGCCGCACTCCCAACCCGCCCCGCTTCCGACCCGCTGCCAACCTGTGTGTATTTTGCGCTTAAAACCATGTTCATAATTGCAGGAAAGACCTGCAAATTGTAATTATTACATTGAAAGGCTGTAAAGCGAATTAGTTTAAAATGGTAGGTATATCGGGCGCCACAATGGTACGAGTAACGCAACTTACACTTTCTTGCGATGTCAACTTTGCCTTCAATGTGGGCAAAATATCTAATTATGTCACAGTTTAGACGAAGATTTTATTTACTAAAAAATATCTATTAACAACAATAGTTTCTTTCGATAAGTTACCACTGTTGACACTTACGTTGGTTGAGAATTCTTCCCAAGTACTAGCAGCGTGAAATTAAACATATTGTTTTAAATTAAAAATGCTGAGGATTAAATATTTATCTTAACGGCTACGACAAATACAATAATAGAAATAGCAAATATAGAGGTACTAAGTATATTGATCAAAAGCAACACAATGAATAGACGACTTCAAAAAATATTTGACTTTCAAAGTAAAATAGAACGACAGCAAAAAAAAAACTAGTTAGTATAACTCAAACACGACTAGAACAATCGAAATAATACAGACTAAAACCACAATTTGTTAAACTCTTAAACACAAAGAAAACATCTCAAAGTTAATAACAGTGGGAATTCTGTTGGAGTAAATACTAAGACGTTTTAATGGCTTATAATAAAATAGCTGTGTATTAATAAATCCAATACAAGAAAGGGATGAAGTTATGAAACTCCATTGTTTTGGAGATTAACTCAAATCTAGAGTTACGCCGAAAGTTTCGGGATTAAACGGTCTTAGCAAAAATAATATAAACGATCAATTTTATATTCACTCCATAAAGAAATATTTCGTTAAGAAGAAAAAAATACGAAAGATGAATTAAAAGTTAACATACAAAATTGTTGCCAAATTTTAACATTTTACGTCACAAATGAGATAGTTACGGGCTAGTAACTGACTGTTTACGAGACTGTATGAATTATATCTTAGTTAATCGCTAAGGCTTGTTTGGACTAGGCTTATCTTATCTTATCTTATCCTTAGGGGTCCTTGCGGATACACTTCGACCCGTAGGGATCTTTTGTGTAATTACCCCTCCTTCGCACTTACTCTAGTAATTTAGTAGCTAAACGTGTCTGAACACCTAAAAATTAGTCGAGCAAATTAGTAAGCAATTTAGTCGAGTCAATCCATTTAACTCTATTTTTTTTTTGTAGTTTGGTAGTGAGTAGCACCCCCCACCACGCGTCCGTGCTTACTCGGCCGCTGGCTAAACAAGTCCGAACCTGTCGATTTAGTAGAGTTCATTAGTTGTCGTGAAAATGTCGTTCCGCTGGAGCGAGAAAACCACTTTAATACTAGACTGTAATGCGATCGATTTTTAGGCAGTAGCGAATAGTTTAACTACTAAATTACTCGCTACAAGACTAAAATACTAGCCTAGTCCGAACAAGCCTTTAATAGTACATTGTGTCTTAAGGGCGGTAAATAAGGAATTACGAACAAGAGTCTATTAGAAGCCCGAAGTCGAAGACTGAGGGCTTTAATGAGTCGATGTTCGTAATTCTAGTACCGCCCGTGCGACATACAATGTTGTTCATCACATTTGCGAGTAAAATTTTATATTTCTAAAAGAAAAAATATAATTCTTCCAAATATTGGCGTTAGCTTAGGCTGCGCTTTTGGCAGCGCCGCCCTCCCCCTCCCTCAGCATGTACCTGAGCCGCGTGTGCATGTGGTCCTGCTGCTGCACCATGCGCAGCACCATCAGTACGGGCACGGACTCATTTACCGACCTTGGGCTTCATGACAAGAAAAATTGTACGCGCAATGACTCATTTACCGACCACGGGTTTCATGACAAGCACATGAAGGTCGAGGGTTTTATTTGGGGCGTTGCAACCAAGCTAGCCTGCATGTTTCGACGCTGTTTACGAGCAAGTGTGATGAAAAAACTAAAATAACACTTTGGGTATTGAAGATTTGTGTGGCTTTATATGCGAAGGACCTTAGTATTTTTATCATTGTTAACCCAGCCTATATCTTAAGCCCCACTACTGGGTACAAGCCTTCCTTTCATAGTGTGAGGGTCGCCACGCGAGCCTAGTTTGGATTGGGTACTTCACACACACATACCACAGAATTCGCAGGTGTGTGCAGGTTTCCTCGCGATGTTTCCCTTCACCTCAAAGCTCGTAAATCATAAACTTCAAATGCAAATGCCATTTTGTACATGAGTTTCGAAAAACTGAGAGGTGCTAGTGAACCAGGAATGAAACCTCGATCTTCTGCTTTAGAGGCCATACGTCAAACCATTAGGTTGCCACGGACCTTAAGAGTGCTTAATTTAAATTAAGTACCTATTAGAAAAAACTAAACGCTGCGATGACTTAAGACAACATGACGACGATAAAAAAAAGTTTGTAACTAAGACAAAGCTGTTCATTGTTTGAACATTGATTTTTCGAATATAACAAAGGCTAACTACTGAGAAGAAATTTAATCCCGGTTGGGGACTCCGATAATTTCCGGGGATTCTTTAAGCTCGTGACAATAAAGTCTTCTGGGATAATTAAATTGGCATTCTTATAAAAGAAAAGTCAACGACCTAAGTAAGTTTCAATGAAGATTAAGGCGATAAAAGGTCGAATAGATTATGATTTTGGTGTAAGTAGTATTTTTTAAACATTGTATTTGCATAAGCACAATAGACCTCTCACAAAATTGAAGTTAGCTTCATCTAGTCCTCATCACCATGATGATCAAAGTATATATAACCACGGGCCAAATTTTATAAAAAATCGAGTGAAAAACTTAGTGTTCATTAGACAATTGAAACTATTTCTTATTAATAAATGTTACTATAACTTAAACGATTTTTTAATGAAAAATTTCAATGAACGTTTGTACTCTAAATTTTAATGTAGATTAAGGGCCCGGGCCCACTTAGCGTCTTTCGAGCGTCGTCGTCTAGTAAACGCCCGCGCAGCGCCGACTTAACGTTCACGTTGCGGCGCCTCGACGTCAGGTGGCGACTGACAGATCGGCGTCTAGCCAGCGCCAGCCAGCACAGCGCCGCTCCCCCGGGACTCGTCGACGCGTCTGTCCCCACCTCAATTAAAGTCAGTCATAGCTACAGATAACACATCATTTCGGAAATGCAGTCATCGCCAAGAGACGAGTTTGATACTCAACTTTTTATATAAGAAATACAAAACCGTCCTGTAATATGGGATTGTCTAAAAGAGATTACAGTGTTCGTGTTCTTAAAGGAAAGCCTTGGGAAGAGATATGCAATTTATTTATCCCACAGTTTTCACACTGAACGAATTCAGAACGTAATGTGTATTCTCTTTGGCGCTAATGTTTCAACTGGGGCTGTTGAAATGCGGTGGATTGCGTCGCGGCGCCGCAACGTGAACGTTGCGTCGGCGCTGCGCGGGCGTTTACTAGACGACGACGCTCGAATGACGCTATATGGGCCCGGACCCTAAGTAAGTTGCCATGTTTAGTCATCCTCATATGATGCTGTGCCCTTGCAGGGCGTCACATGTTACCCGTTACCCTGCTGTTTGTACTACCTGTCTAATGTTATGTGATTTTCAATAAATAATTTTGAATATTAATTTGAATTGAAACCGTAGGTAGTTATTGTTCTTTAGGTCCATATTTTATGCGGTCGACGTCGAGGAATGTGTTTTTCATTAACCAATAAAATCGCTTCATTTACCTATCTTCACACAGCATAACTCTAGTGGAAACAGCTGAGCGGAGCGAGGCGATTCTATTGGTTCATGAAAAGCACATTTCTCGCAACGCATCCCTCGTAGCGGTCTCAACGAAGGCTAAGACGCTGTCCTTTGCGCATTTGTTTTTTAAGCAATTAGTTATTCATGTGGCTGGTGCATAATGAGAGGCATTAAAGTACGAGTGTGGTTTTATGAAACGAGCCGAAGGCGAGTTTCATAATAAGATCACACGAGTGTTTTAATGCCTAATTATGTATAGCCGCATACATAACTTTATCTACATGCATATCATAAGTTTTCTATAATATGTTCAGATATCGATACCTCCTACGTATACTGGTACAAGTGACAAATTTCTGATTTTTAGTTTTTTGCAATTTTGTGATTAATATTTCCTTCTTTACCTACCACAAAAAATTTGCACGGATATTCCTATTAGTTTTGGAAATAAAGTGACGTATATGAATGCATCTAACACCGTTTTGTTAATCGGTACAACGTATACTGAGGCAACCGACATGCACCACTATACGCGGCACCGATATTGTCGCGGGGCCGGGGAAGTCCAGTGTAACTGGCAGTTGCCTCAGTGTACGCGCTAGCCGTCGCTGCGTGCGGACCGTTTAAACTGTTCTACGAACACATAATTTGATAGTATATATATAAAAAAACATGTTTTGGTCTGACAATTGCGGAGGGCAAGACCACAATAGCCGTATTTCTCATAGACAGTCATGGAAACTAAATCCAATGTGAAACCTTTTCGTGATCTATTTCGCTATGATTTCTTTGGCAAATGTATGGGATGTCAACATAACATTGGTAGTACAACGGTTTCACCCCAGTACCAGTACGTGATTCAGTTTCCTCGGCTATACCTACATGTACGCGTGCTATAAATATAACATTGCAGTATTACATTGCATTCTGGTAGTTGAGCATCCCCAAAAAGAAGGCGAAGGCATGCATGCTTTAATTAAAATGAGAACAGTAAATTTCAATATACCTACAGGTTGATAAAAAAATCCTGTACTATACTGTAACCCATATTAGGGCTACTGATTACTAATACGATATAAGTGGGAAAACATCGAAATTAGAAAGTCTTCTTGCGACTCCACTTCCATGCAAAACTTTTTTTTTCGAATCACAGTATTTTTCTACTTGGATCATATTAGTAATTAGTAGCCCTAATGTGGTTTAAAGTATAGTACAGGTTTTTAATAACCCCCTATACACATTTTTTTATACACACCTAAGAAATGGTACCTGGCTATGTATATGGCGAAAACGGGTAAACCGTATGAAGTTATAGAAGTTTCCCAAGACTCAGAAACAGACACAAAATTTAAATCTATTGTCAAGAAGACATTAATATATAAGGCGTATTATTAAAATTAATGATTATATCATGGATAGGGAAATTTGGAAATAATTCCGATCCGCATTGGCGAGTGCTTACTCCAAATAGCGAATTGAGAACTGTTTTAAATATGTAGTTGTGCTAAATACTTGTGATGTATAGATATCACTAAAATATGATTGTAAATCTGTTTACAAAATATACCTAGGTTTATTGCCAGACTCTTCTCAACAGAGGTTTTTTCGAACCGGTGGTAGATTTTTTTGACATTCATAAGTGCTTGTTACAATCTAAATTGAATAAAGATATTTTGACTTTAACTCAATATTTCATGTCAAAACTTGGCTTAAGCAAAGTGTGTGCTAATCAGACTCGCGCACGAAGGGTTCCATACCATCTATACAACTTCATTAGGATTAGCAAAAAAATGGCAAAAAAATACATTTGTTGTATGGGGGCCCCTTAAATATTTATTCTGTTCTATTTTTTGTTATATATATATTATATCGACTACAGTTATACATAATCTGTGAAAATTTCAACTGTCTAACTATCATGGTTCATGAGATACAGCCTGGTGACAGACGGACGGACAGCGAAGTAGTATATAGAAGTAGGGTTTCCGTTTATACCCTTTGGGTACGGAACCCTGAAGAGGCACAAAAAGCTAATCCGTTATGTGGATACAAATGGGTGCGATGCGATATATGTATCACATGAGGAATCTTTCACAATAAAATACGAGTACACATTTGAACAGGAATACGAATCCATTGAATGTGCTTCCATTAATTTAAAGCACTTAATACAATTACTTTTCTTAATAAAACCATTTATATTTCAAGTGAGGTTTTTTATAAAGGTATATTTCTGTATTTTGTATAGCACGTTTAAAGCATTACTAGCGGTATATTGGTACAAGTGGCATGCTAATGTTAGCGTATATTGATGCAAGTGATAAAAACGTTTATAAATCAATAGATGAAGGTAAAAGAGCATCTGTTTTATTGTTCATTGCAAGCCATATAAGTATTTCATCTAAAAATTCATATACAATATAAAAATATCGTTAGATCAGTAATCTACGCATTACGCCGTATACTGGAGCAAGTGGTAATTAGCTCAGTATACCGCACAACTACAAGATGTAAAATACGCGTATAGTAGTGTATCTGCAATTTTTTCAAAAACTATAGGAAATTTCAAAATTCCATGAATACAGGTAGAAAGCAAATATTTTCTTTGGAACCAATGCAAAATTTTGAAAAGTTATATCATCAAATGAGAAAGTTACAGGTTTTGGAACCTTTGAACAGCTCTCCTGTAAATTTATGATTATGCACTTGTACCAGTATACGTAGGAGGTGTCGATATGGCCTGTATTTTTAAGTTAGTGTTACTGATAACTAGTTTGAAGTACCTACCAAAGCTTAAATAAAACAGATAATAAAAAACTAAAGTTTTGTTTATAATAATAATTATTATCTACATGCATGTCATAAGTTATCTACAATATGTACAGATATGCATTGTTAAAAAAAGTATTACCGATACTTTAATGTAAACATTATGATGCACTGTACTTTAATGTGAACATTAATATGCACCCGCAGATACCAGGTTTCTTAATAAAGGCCATTTGATAGTCGTTTCTGAACATAGGTATAATAGGGAAGTTATGATATGCATGTAGATAAAGTTTATTTTGGTATAGTTTTTTAGAAACACAATCGCTTGAAACGGATTAATGGTTTGTCTTTGGAACGTAGAATAAACCAGAAACTGTGTACACGCCTGCTATTGAAGCCAAAAAGCTCACACGGAGCAACATACTCGTATTACACTGAAAATCAATGCGATTCTCAAATTCCCATGGGAGTTAAATGAACTCCCGATTTTTTAATTCAACTATCAGATTTAATAGTTTACGAAAGCAAAGGCGCGTGTAAAGACTAGTCTAAAATACTTCGCAGTTCCTGAAAGATAAATAAAACATTAAATCGGACCGGAAAAATGAAACCGTCGTCCAGTTACATGAATGGAGTTTTGTTGAAATGTGCTCAAAATGACCATGAATAAAACAGAAAAGGTTTCTGCAAACGATGGGCCATTATTAAAATGATTGACAATGTCTATCGATAAGAGAGCCTGTGGCATAAAGGAATTTCTTACAAAGGCAGTGGACATCTTGGAAGAAATAATACTGGAGTTTAAAAGGGTTCTGCGGAACTGAGTATGTTCTCACACAACGGTTCCGTATGTTGTCAAGTAGGAAGGTTTTTCCCCTTATTAGGGCCCCGTATCTCAGTCGGCAAAAACAGAACTCTTATATGATCACTTTGTCCGTCATCGTCGTCCGTCGTGTTTGTTCCCTTTATCTGTCAATCCTTAAATAACTTTTGTTTAATATCATTTGGTATTTTTATTGTATGTGATTATTTACGCAAGCGCAAAGCGCGTCCAGAATCTAATGGCAATCTGGTCCACTCCCGCCCGGCCCTACGCTTGACAACAAGCCAACCTCGTACGACGAAACTCACTACGCGCGAGGATAAGTGACGCCCGTCGTACAGTTTGCGACAATTTCGCGACAGTCGCTATCCCAAGACGTTTCCATAATACCTCTATTTATCAACGCTGGGTTTATACCCTTACATCTGAGTGAGAGACACCCTTGTCTCTGACAATAGGGCGTTCAATTCAAAGTTCGACTCTACTCACAAAAACTTACTACTTTAGAGAGCTAGATCATTTATTGATCCTTAAAGTTTAATCGTTAAATCAGTGTATCGGACATAGCGGCGTTATCGCTGTATCTTTGTACGGGGGCTTTTAAATATTTTTTCACATTTATTTGACATCTCTAAGAGAAACATTTATCAATTACCGTCATTTTAGTATTGTATTGCATACATTGAAAATTACATTTAATTTGTGTGAAAAAATTAGATTAACCGTGCTCATATTTTTAAAACAAAAGTAGTTCAGTTATGCAAGTTTAGACAAAGTTTAAACAAAAAAGCCCCACGAACATACACCCTGTAGACAGTACTCTGGTGTGCAATAAAAATCAACATCATAATACTGCAGCAAAGCCTATCTAATAAACGAAATCAGCGAACAAAAGATCAAGCTAGAACATCATTTTATTACAGTGCGGACCCCCAACATGCGAGCATTGTCCAATGGAGCCTACTGTAACATAATACCCCAGAGCGATTCATAAAGGCTTTCGCCCTTTTCAAACGCCATAATGAAGTTGATATTGGAACCCTTTATTACTCCTAAAGGGATTCCGAATAAATACTTTTGCTGGAGTTATTGTGAAATATTAGGCTCAATTGGGGGACGATTATTTTTGGAATCGAATTGACGGACTGTTTATGAAATAGAAATCTAGTCTCTTGGCAAACGTTAAGATACCTACATACAACATATACTTTTCCGCTTGCGGTATACGAAAGTTTGTGCTAGAGTTACACAGTGTGTTACTGGCAGCCAGGCTTTTTAAAGGGTGGTTAAAGTAACGGAGTTCTGTAAGTTAACCATGACATTAATTTAATTAATAAACTAAAATCAGACGTTAATTTTCTGCTGGAAATTATAATTTTGTTAGAAAGTTAACAAAGTCTGAATTTCAGTTCATCAATTAAATTAATGTCATACGTTACGTCAGAAATACGTTACTTTAACCTCCATTAAAAAAAGCATGGCTGCCGGTAACACACTGTCCATAGATGTTATTTATTTATATTTAAGCATTTATATTGATCTACGAGTATTAAAGTATGAATTTAAGTACCCTGCATAATCATAATCACAAGCACCAATATTTGACACAAAAACCGTGCACAAATATCTGATAGGTACGATTCTATTTAGAGAATCAAATTCAAATTCAAATGATTTATTCAGTAAATAGGCCGCAATGAGCACTTTTACACGTCATTCTTTAAACTACCAGCGCTTTCGGAAAGACCATCATTGCCAAGAAGAATGCGCCGCAAGAAACTTGGCAGAAAGTCATTTTTTCATAATAATATAATTACAAATAAAATACAAAAATATAATAATAATAAAAATACAGGGATGTATGGGGTCCCTTAGTTACAATAATAAACACTAACTATATCTAAACTATATCTACGTTCAGTGGAAGTGTACAATGCTTCCACCGTCATAAATTTTAAAATAAAATAAATCATCGGTAGATTGTGACATATTTTTTTTACTATGTTACATATACAAAGGCTAATTTATTATTTTGAGGGATCTTTACCGGCCAACTTTCGAGTGGATTAGAGGAGCAGCACCTGGGTGACCGAGCTTTGCTTAGAGTTGTTTATGTTAAATCATTTTTTTTAGAAGATACGTATTTGAATAATACTTAAAAAAAGTAAAATGTGAACTGAATAAAAGTCTAGGCCACCTATTGCTTACCTTAGTAAATCTCTATGTATATACCTGTGTTTTCTGTACTGCTTACCATGTGTTGGTGTGCAATAAAGAGTCATTGTATTTTATTGTATTGCAACTCCAGTTTACAAGTCAAACACTACCCCGCTACACCACCATAGAAACAAACAAACACACATATTTTACTTCTTTATTTATTCATCATCTCAGCCTATATACGTCCCACTGCTGGGCACAGGCCTCCTCTCAGAACAAGAGGGCTTGGGCTATAGTTCCCACGCGGGCCCAGTGCGGATTGGGAACTTCACACGCACCATTGAATTGTTTCGCAGGTTTGTGCAGGTTTCCTCACGATGTTTTCCTTCACCGCAAAGCTCGTGGTAAATTTCAAATGTAATTCCGCACATGAATTTGGAAAAACTCAGAGGTGCAAGCCGGGGTTTGTACCCACGACCCTCTGTTTGAGAGGCGATAGGTCAAACCACTAGGCCACCACGGCTTCCTTCCTTTATTTATTACTTCACCTTGATATAGACAACATAGAAGTTTAGATTGTTACAACCTTCGTCTGAAATGATGATCTGAATTTGAATTAATCTGGTATACATATTTTTTGCAATTTCGCGGTGTCACATTTTTTTTATCTACGTTGACGACCTTGTTGCATTTTTGGAAGTGGGTTAAGAGGCGTATTTATCCTTGGGCCAAGGGAGCCATGGCCCGGGGCGGCAAACTGCGAGGGGCGGCCAGGAAAAGCCTACAATAGGTATTGCAGGATTTTTTCTGAAATAAAATACTTTTTCATATCTCCTGTTCGGAAAGTTGTCAATGGCAAGTGGTCAGGTCGAAAAGGTACCGTTGGAGGTTGGATATAAGTAAATTTAATTTACTGAATACTGAAATTCAATTTAATATTATTCTCATTTTTTGTACTATTTTACTTTCCTCACACTCGAAATGAAAAGTAGTGTCTAACTCGGGTGAAATTACCCATTTCACCTCAGATATATTTCTGGCGCTCGGACGAAGCTCACTTTCCACCCTTGGTTATCAATCTAATATATATCGTCACTTAATGGGGCGGCAAAGCTTCCAAGTCCCGAAATACGCCTCTTCGTCCGTTGACTGATGCATGTTTTGCAATCGCAACTAACATTTTTATCTGTCAAAACTGTATCCAATGGCAGTCGAAAAAGACATTGAATATGATGGTTATAATCAAACACTTTAATCAATTATGGCTTCCTAAGAATGGCTTCTAATCACGAAACGAGTCTGACTTTTTTAAAAAAGTATCTACTTATTTAGTTGAAATCGTTTAACAAAACATATTCTTACAATTATGTACATAGACAAATTTATTTTCCTAAATGGTTCTTATATCGCATGTTGAGACAGAGGGTCTTACTGTTTCTACCGAAAGCTCGACTTAAACACACAACTCGCAGCCCCTACTTTATGTGTATAAAGCTATACAACAAACTTCCCAAAGACATAAAGGAACTCCCCATTAAAATATTTAAGAAAAAACTATATGCTTGGCTCTGGGAACTGTGTGTTTATTCTATAAAAGATTTTTTGAACATGAAGCCCAAAAACGAGTAAACTTAGTTTTAACTTTTAGATTAAGTGATCGCTTTATTTTGCTTCATAAGTTTCACAGCTGAACAAAATCAAGTGGTTTTTATTGTTTGCATGCTTACTCAAGCCGAATTTGGCGCACAGTGAATAACATGTATTATGTACCATCTTGTATGTACCCATTTTCTGCAATAAACTTTATCTTATCTTATGACTTTCTGGAGAGCTGGGTCAAGCTAAAATGTCAAACAAATATATTTAATACACGGGTACGAGTCTAATAAACACAAGGTATCCGGAAACCTTTGATATTCCTTAATGACGCAGAAAAAGAAATAGATAGTACAGGATTTTTTTTTGTCTTAACGATTGGTATTTCATCATGGTTATCATTTTTTGCTGTCATTACATATTTTTTCCTTGGCTGTTTGAGAAAAAACACTGCTTTCGATTGCCGATTTTCGATTATTAAAACCGACATATTTATTGAGTTTACTTACTTGATTTTAGACTGCCTCATGAACTGTTGAATCTTCCTAGCTGCTTGATTTTGTCGCCTCTGAGAATAAGTCCTCCTGGAAGAGAAACCCAATGTAAAATCGAATGTTCTATTTTTAACAGTTAATAAAATTAATCCCTAATCAAATTTATTAAAATTAATCCCTAATACACACCCACCCGAAGACTATTTTAATAAGCCCAAACACGGCTAGGTTAAGGTAACTTTGTTTTGTTTTGGAGTTCTAGAACTAGCTACCGGCTCCATCATCAGATCAACTTGATGATACCATATTATTATACTGTCATCAGAGCTACGCATGATTACCAAGTTTCATGGCAATACCTAGCATAAATAATATGAAGTTGAAAAAGAAGTCCAAGTAGGTATGTATAGTTACAAGTGAAGCTAGTAGCAGCAGTGACAGCTATAATATATGCAGTAGAAGAACAGCTAACTATTGGGGGTGAAAAGTCCTCGAGTGGCGACCACAAACCGGAAGACGAAGCGTAAGCAGGCTTCCCACAAGGTGATCTGATGACATCGCGAGATTTGCATTCTAAGGTGTAGGCCTTTGTACCAGTAGACGTCTTGCGGCTGATGATGAAGGTAATAAAACCATGGGTGAAGCAAACCTACTTGATGGTAGCATTGGACTGATGCACGGCCAGCCGACGCTCACGGTGGGAGCGGTACCCGCGTTGGATCACTGTGGCGGCGCAGTGCATCTGCTTCAGGTATGCGAACTGGGGGAACAAACAAAATCATGACGGAACCTGAGTTAACTGAAATATAAAAGCGGAAAAGAAAATGATTAAACTTTCGGTCACTAACTGCGAGAAATCAGTAATGGCAGAAAATTACTAAGTTCATAGCACAGATGTTATGATATGACTTGATTTAATTAACTTTCTTCTAGCTTCTCAAAATCGAACGTTACATAGCTTATTCTCCAAGTTTTTTTTTTTGTTAGTCTTGTATTAGTTACATTTAGGATTCGATGGATGGCGTTTTTTTTAACTAAATTTCTACAAGAATACACATCTATCGACGCAGAATCGGCAAAAGCCGATAGAAAAAACCTTTATGTCTACGCAATAAGACTTTTTAACCATCCCTTTTTAGCTCTTATTGCGTGGACGAAATAGCAGATTGTTCAACAAGGGAGGAAAAGACCCAATATCATACAAGATAAGTTGGCACCCGACCATAGCGAGGGTGCCAATATTTCGAGTGTGATATTGGTGTTTTTCCCGAGTTAAACACTCAGCTTTTCATTTCGACTACAAGGAAAGTAAAAAAATGTACATATGTAAAATGAAAAAAAAATTATCGAATTAAAAAAACTAAAATGAATAGAAAAAAAATTACAAATCATAAAAGAGAATGTCACATTTTTTTTAAGTATGGATCGAAGGTTAATGTGGTCATTTAAAAAAACATTTGACTTTAATGAATTTATTGTTAAGCAATAATTAATTTAACAAAATTTAAAATGTTCAAAATAATGATTAGAGACAAAAAGTAGATAAAATATGAATTTTAGTAAATATATTTCTAAAATTAGTAAGTTATCATTATCAAATTGAACCAAGGATTTAAGCTGTACAAAGGTAGGCTGTGTGGACATATACCATTGTTATTTACCTATCGATTTTTTTTTCTTAACAATTTTTTAACTTTTTTTGTTTTATATGTATGCATATAAGAAACTAATGAAAATAATTTAATGATATTTGACGACTTAGCATTATAAAATTTGTAATATGACTAATAAAGAAAAAAAAACTCAATAATTATACCATGTATCCGTAGAGGCTGAATACAGTGTTCCATTGACATCCAATGCCTTTTTATTTTTTAATTTATATCTACCCTTGGGAAGAATGTATAGTTTTTCTTTCCTGTTGTTAGATATGATTTGCCTCACTTTCAAAGTATGAGAGATGAAAAGCTTTTTCTATCGGCTTTGGCTTTGTCGATTCCGCGTCGATACATGTGGGGAGACCCTAAGGATCTCTGAACAGACTGCGCGGGCGCTCGCTACTAGTCGCTTCGGTAGATTTTGCTTTTGGTTCTTTTGGTCAAATTTGACTTTCATTTAATTTTGATTATTCTTATCAGAACAATTAGACGTCAATCAAAATTACCTGTTTGTACCGCCTGTAGCAGTTTTGTATGGTGATAGCAGCGGCGGCGGCACGACGCTGTAGCTGTCTCCCTCGGTACTGCCGGTACGCTTTCTGGATTGTGATGGCGGCTGAATACAGCTCGCGTTGCTCTCGATCTATGAGCAGAAAAGTTTCGTATTCTGCCTATTGTGTGACTGTATTTTTACTTCAAATCCATGTTAGTTTTGTAAGTTTCTCAAAAAAACATTACTTCGTTTGTATTTCGTTATTTTCCGTATGCTTGTCTCAGTAAAATTTGAAAAAAAAAGTAGCTTTTGTGACTTACCATTCAAAGTAAGACTAGAGAAATGCGTGGTGGCGTTAAGGAACTCTTGCAGGGTCGCCGAGGGGGCGGAAGGGAGGGAGGGCGCGCGGGGGGAAGGCGGTGGCGGCGACAACGCTGAACCCGGGGAGACGGAACCTGATGAACATGGAGTGGATCCTCCACAGTATGTCCTGGAAATAATTAAAGTTGTTCATCCTACCCATGACCATGCTGAGGCATTTCTCGCCCAACATATTGGCATCACAATGCAGCGCGGAAATGCAGCCAGCCTTATAGGCACTCTTCCCCAAGACAAGACATCGGTACGAGTATATGGGTAGTTAGGTTATTTTTAGGATAGTTTTTACTTGAATGGTACCTTCAAAACAAACACACCAACCTGCTAACATTACTAAAACAAAAATTTGTGTGTTTAAATTTTAGGATAAAACGGCTTGTTAGATATGGAAGACATTTGTTAATGTATCCAGATGTTGGAAATAAGCCATAGGCTACTTTTAATTTCAATATTTCCACAGGACCGGGATGTTAGGAATTACGGATGCAAAATCCCAAAGACTGAATTTAGCAGCGTGACTAAAATTCTTGTGACTGTGTTTCCGTTGTGCTAATAAACGTGGGGGGATAATGACGTTTAACTGAGCAGTCGGAACGCTCGAATCACCCTGGTTCATAAAATGTATGTTAATTATTGGTGATTCGAAATACCTAACTAACTAAACTCTCGAACTACGCGAATGAATGGATAATTGGCAACGGAAAAACATATTATAGACCTGAGAACAAACATTCTTATTCATTTATTAAATCTGCCCCGTCCGGATCAAAATCAGGACCTCATTGTTTCATAGACAGGTTTTCCGTTCAGGCTATCCGATCGTCACAATAAGATCATGTAAAACTAATTTTAAGCGAACCTGTAAGTATTATCGCAGAATTCGAAGCTGAAGTCACTGCTGAAGGTGGTGGTGTCATCGAGTAATGGCACCATGAGGGTGTCCTCACCATTGCCGCCGCTGTTGTCGAGACCACATCCGGAGAGGAGGGATGAGCTCTCGTTCTACGTGAAAAGCATAATTAAACACAATTTAGAGTATACGTTTTTAAAATAGGTAAAACTGTTTTAATTCTGGCGTTACTTTACGGAGGTTCTCCTAGAAATAAAACGAAATAATTTATCTGCATCTCCACGAAGAAATACATGGAGAAATGATTGATTTAAGTAAATGTATGGGTTCTTATATGTATGTATATTACTATTGGTTATCATTACTTTCGCTCTTGTTCAAAAAAAATCTACTTAAATTTTAGTGAAAGTTATCTAACCGAATTAGTCTACAATATTCAGAAATAAAATCTCGACTAAACGACGATAATACGTGATATTATTATTTTTTAAAGTTCAAAATTTTCATAAATTTAAGCTTGATTAAGTCGTTCCCCAACGTCGCAGACACTTTCACTGTCCCTCGTTTTCGGCACTGTCATAGGTCGATACGTCCATGCATTTTACAGATAATGTACAAAATCATCCATTTCTGGCGCCACGTGTAGCAGAGCTAGTTTGATGGTGCAAAATACAGATAAAGTGTTTACTTCAGATACTGTTTTATGTTATAGTTTTGGGTAAAACAAACCTTTATCCTCTCTGGCATGGCCGCTATGATCTGCTCAGCCAAAGTGAACACTCGGTCATCCTGCTCCCCTGAAAGTTTGTTGTTAAGTGGTATCTCACAGGACACTTACAAACATACCAACTGTCAATATGCATCCAATCAGATATTGACTTCCATATCCTTTTGAATTTACAACTAATTTGAATACAGTGATATTTAGAAAATTTATAACAGATTACACAATAATTATAAGCTCTGAAAGAAGACAATTTGACAGCTGGTCATGATCATGAAGGTCTTTATTATCTACACATCGATTACGTACATCAATATTTAACCACCAAGCGAAAGTCGATCAAAATATACTCAATATTTTATCGAACATATGCCTATCGCCTGGAGGTAAGTGCTAGAGCATTAACGACATGTTTTTTGAACTGCCAAGTACCTTTTCACTAGCTGTATAAAATGAAAAGTCATCGTCATCATCAAAATAAACATGTTTGTGAAAAAGATACTTGTTAACTTTAATCTTACTAATTCGCTATGAATTCAGTTTGTGAATTTCCTTGGTAAGAGTGCTTGTGTATTTCGTAATATCAGATCGGCTTAAATTTAGAAAATAAACATGATCATGTGAATATCGGTGCTAGATAAGTCCAATCGTGAAATAGTGAAATGTGAATTGACTGTGCTTGAAAACAGAAACTCACCTGCACCTAGGAATGATGAAGATAAAATTTTCGTGATACTACACATAAAAAGCATGTATATCTGATATTGACGCATGCAAGCAATAGAGCCACCATGCAGTGTAAAATGTACGTTATTCTTCTCCTTGTAGCATGTGTGTATATTTTTAGCAACGTTGACATCAAATTTACTGTAGATGTTGGAGACTTACGGGGAATTGCCAATCGATTTGAATGTGTCAAAAAAGTACAGTGGATTGTGGTTGACCGATACGATCCATTGAAAGCGACATCCATTCACAACATCAAGCAAGATAAACCGAACTTTATTTTTATTACAGCAACAGTTTACCAAAATGGTGATATTAAAGTCGGTTTAGCTTGAATAGTTTACTACGAACACCAACACAGGGGAGCTCCGCTCAATATTGGATACAAAAATACAGAAGAAACTACAAAAACTACCAACGTACAACGTAAGTGACCTTGAGGACTTGACTGGCGATAGACAGAGGGGCAGAGATAAAGAGATAACATTGGTTAGAAGAAGATCGAGCTGCCAAAGTGGCGATGCACACTACGTACAGTTCACAACATCGAAAGGACGAGCGGAGGGTGCTGCTACTTGAAATGGTATAGAACAGTCCTGTTTTAAATTGAAAATTATAATTCGATCAATTCCGTTTCACGGTGCTTTATTTTGATCCCCAATCAAGGAAACCAATTTCAATTCAAATGGTTTTTGATTAAGATTACTTGCCGAATGATTTGATCCGAGAGAATGTTTTATATATAGTCTTGGAACTGTTTAAAAACCTTTACTCCACAATCATTAAAATGGATGATCTTTTGCGTCTGCTTTGGTTGTCAGGTCAAACTATTTTATGCGACCAAGTTCAACATAACAACAAGTTTATCTTTTTTGTCAACATTGAGTGTAGCATTTTCATCCGGACTCCGCCTACGCGTTTTTCATGCAGCCAATCCTGTCCAGTATATTTCTCTTTTGGCCAATCAACGACACGTCTATACCGTTTCTCAGCGAACTGACCTGCGGTGGGTGGTGGTGGCGACGCTGACGACGCGTCGGAGAGTGCCTCGACGTCTATGAGCGGACTCGCGGCCCGTTGGGTAGCGGTCTCGCCTGGACAACCGGGCGGTGGTAAGGGTAGGATCCTTCTCATTGACAACCCTAAGTCATATTTCTAATTCTGGTTTCATCGTTAGAATCCGTTTAGTTATTCTGGTTCGATTTTTGATAAGTAGGTCTAAACTTTTCCGTCAGTTTTTGTTACTGTTATCAAAAAATCATTCCCATTGGTACAGTCCAGTGGAATTTTTATAAGCGCAAACATAGCATTTTGAAGGTTTTTTGTTGATTTGCTTTCAAGATTATGTATGATATTGCTTTCTTTTTTCGCATTGTGTTTAACAGCCATATTTTTTTCTTTAACCTTATTTGTTACTATAACAGACTTGAAAAATGTATTTATTTAGCGTAAAATTGACCAAATATACTTATTTTGAAACTAAGAAATGTAACTTAGTCGTTATTTGTTTATTTTTATTAAAAGTTCATTACAACAATAACGAGATTGTTCTTCAAATTAATCATAAATAAGAGTCACGATGAGAAGGATCCTACTTGCTAATCGACCGAAAACGTCCAACCGCTCAAACCATAACTCTGAACGCATTGCAGCAAACAAAACTCGAAATCGAAAAGTTTTGTTGTAAATAAATAATCACCAGCAAATGAAAACTAAACCGACTATGAAGTGAGGCCTAAACAGTGGGTGTTCACTTACAAAGAGCCAAGTCCATTCGGCGACCGATCTTGGAATCCAGGAGACTGTCTTCGGAATTGTCGGAGTCCAGTGGCAATGACATGCTACGCTCCCATCTGAAACACGTTGTAAATACTTTTCTTTGTTTGTCGTTTCTGTGCAATTTCTAAAAATAAATTATCGGCTATATTTTTAACTGATTCAGTATCAAAATCAGTAATTCTCAAAATTCGGTTACATAATGTTATATCGGTTTCATTTTACATTTACTGCAAGTTATGTTGTCCAAGCAATATTGCTACTCATTGGCATGATGCCTTCAAACATTGCGATCGGTAGCGAGATCATTTCATTTTCTTCTTTTTTTTTTAGTCTTGTCAGCACAATAAGGCTCATATCAACCACTGTTAAACAGCAATCCTTTAATTGTATGTCACAAAAATAGTCTATCTTTACTTGTCATTAACAAAAAAGTGTAGCAATTAGCCTTTGTAAAGTATTCAAGTGCCATATATTTTAAAACTGGTGAACTAATAGTTGACATTACTTTTAATTTTATTCAATTTGGTAATACTGAAAGTTAGTTCGTTCTTTCCTGGCCTTATAGTCATAATGCGAATGAATAGCAGAGTATCATCCCTTACCTGGCATTTGACTTGCTATCAGGCTTATCAATAGCCGAGCTTGATCTGAAAGCATCAGCCATGTTGATGCCGCTGTCAATGGAGGGTCGTTTCACAAGATTGCTCTCCAGACTTCCCGCTCTGCCTTTCTGTGATAAACTGGAAAATAGAAACGAACAATTAAAATCTGGTCGTGGATCTTTTAAAATTGAAGGAACATCAACACGAGAAAAAGAACGGAAAAGATTAAATTTGATACCTTCGGACGATAAAGTAAAGCCCAGTTTAGACCTGCAAAAAAAATCGTGCAAGTTGCATTACATTGCGGCGCTCGATTGAACACTTCATACTCTTAAGCTTTACGGCCTCGCAATGTATTGCAACTTGCATATTTTTTCTTGTAAGTCTAAACTGGGCTTTATAAGAGATTCTGAGTACGAGGCTGGCATGTTCTTTGACGCCGAGGCTTGTATAGTGCTTTTCTCAAACATGCACTAAATAAAAACTCCTAGAAATCAATGTTTTATTTGTAAGACAACTAAAATTGTACTAGACTCAAATTATAACTGCCATCTATATGTGTTTATTTCATTCTAACATGATTTAAAACGTTCAAATAATCCCAACAAAATCAAATAGCTATAAAAAACATGTACATATAAAGGACTGCAAAAATAAAAAATCACGCTTCTAAACGAAACTTTTGAAACAATAGAACTTATTTGCAAAATGGCTAAAGCCCAAGTCCAGTCAATAAAAAAAAATGAAACTTGTCAATTTTCCCGCCAAAACTTTTTTTTTATTGTGTTTGTTGTTTGGCTTTTAGGGCCATTATACGCGAACTGCAGCCCATTAATACTGCAGAAGCTGCTGCAGCGACATTAATACTTTATTAAAATAAAATTGTAATTTCACGTAAAAAGCGTTGGTAATATTTATGAATTTACATATAGAGTATTCATAGTCCTGTGAATTTATTTAGTAACTAATAAATTAACCATAGAAATTCAGATTATTAATTTCAAGTCGTGTATCGCGTGTGTGCCGTGGCCTTTATCGTGGATATTTGACGTTTTGCCTGCAACAGTAGGTATATTTTGAAACCTGTTTTAAGGAACACAACATAAACATTACATAGCATGATAAGAATAAGAATAAGAATAGTTTATTTGTTTTGTTTGAAAAAAGGATATTTTGTATTGTATTGTGTAAGTTGTTAATAAACAGTCCATCATTGGATTATGACAATGTTCTTACCTACATGGTAAAAACGTTTTATTTCGTCCTACTGTGACACCGAAATCTGTAAACTAGTATAATACTAGTTAATGAGCATTATAAGGAATATAAGACAGTGATAGGTCCTGGCAGGGTGCATTGCATCTTGCATCTACATACATATAGGGAGATGTTTTTATAAGTTTTATTTTGTATCATACTTTTGTTTTATGTATTTTCCCCATCCCGGCGCCCATGATGACAACAGTGATTCAAACTTCAAATCTCTGTATCATTGGGGTTTTGCAGCTAAGTTCAATTCCGATCTAGTACCCATTAGCTTTTAAACTTTTACTTAGCCTTAGTTCTAACACATCTATACCGAATTTAAAGTCAGTCAGCAAAGTAATGGCTACATTTGGATTACTATTTGGGAACGCGCTTTTTTTGTGTCCCGTAGTATACTCATACTCATACTCATACTCTTTTATTGGTAATATCATTATTACATGTCATTTTGTTAAATTAATCTAATATATACCCTAATATATACTCGGCAGCTGTATCGACTGGACAAGTGCAGAAAACCAAAACCATAACACATGGTGCAAAAATCAACGGTGGTGAAATAAAAAGAAACAAAACACCAGCCACAGTGTTGTTTCACGTTTGTTCTCTGTGGCTTACCTATCAGGTCTCAAGAACACTCCATCCCTGGTCGGCGGGTGTATCCTATCCAAGAGTGTTGCCAGCCGGGAGTGTCCAGCACGTCGCGCTGATGCCGCAGCTTGTCGCGCCCCGGCCTCGCACAGCGTCCCCGCGCTCCAGCGGGCCAGGACTATGGCAGTCTCTACGTGCCCTGCTGCGCTGGCTACCATCTGAAAGGCATAAATAAATAAAAAATAAATAAATATTTGATTGTATAGTCATTAAACAATAATCTTAAATTCCAACTCCTTAACTAGCTAAACCTGTGTCTGAGCGGATTAAACTCGCATTAAAAAGTTTGTACTACCGTATAATTTGTCATTATTAATAGCTAAAACAAAAAACTAATCTTTCTACTCCAGAAAAAAAAAACTTTTTTGTTGGGGTCCAGTCCAAGAAAATTCTCTTTTTTTATTTCGTTGTTGTTAATATAAAATTAAGTTCTTTTAGTTTAAATTGAATGCCCAGTTCAACAAACAAATCTTAAATAAACTAAACTTTAATAGACCTTAATGAATAAGGAGGTTTTTACTTGTATAGAAGTTATACCAAGTGAAATCCATATTCAGCTAACACGAGTTACAATTGCAATAGCTCACCAAAGGGGTACAGTTGTCGCAGTCCCTTGCTCCTAAATTGACTTCCTTCTCTAGCGCCAAGCTGGTATCATCCTGCTTCCATCTCAACAGGACAGTGGTCAACTTGGTGAACCCCAGGGCAGCTGACAAGTGGAGGATGGTGGAACCTTCCTCCCCTGGTTCTGTGGTGAAGCCCTCAGAGTTACCAGCGGACCTGGTGCTGAGGTTGCGGCAGAAGGAAACTAAACGCTCTTCAAACTTCGGATTGGAGTATAATTGGACGTCTTCTATCTGAAAAGTGTACATTTTTTTTTAATTTCGAAGCACGGTGATAAATTTTGACGACCGGATGGCTAAGTGGTTAGAGAACCTGACTACGAAGTTTGAGGTCCTGGGTTCGAATCCCGGCCGGGGCAGATATTTGTGTGAATAACACGAATGTTTGTTCTCGGGTCTTGGATGTTTAATATGTATTTAAGTATGTATTTATCTATATAAGTATGTTTATCCGTTGCCTAGTATCCATAGTACAAGCTTTGCTTAGTTTGGGACTAGGTCAATTGGTGTCAAATGTCCCATGATATTTATTTATTTATTTATTTAAATTTCGGCTGGTTTATATACTGTAAATTTATATAAATAGCCTTTTACTATTTTAATTTTAACTAAATAACAATGAACTGAAAATGAAATGAAATGAATTTTCTTTACAATCAAATCATTTCATTTAATTATTTATCAATAGTCTGATCTGCTTGAAATTTGTTTCACTTATGTAAATATTTAATGACAATTCAATAGTAAAATTGTCAACAAAAAGGATGTTAATGAAGTTGGACTCGCGCATCGAGGGTTCCATACAAATGTATCTACAGGTATCTCTGTACACAATGTAGGGTCTTTCGAGATGTTTACTGACATCGCCAGGCAGACATAAAAATTAAGATTTTTCAAACTTTTACAGACAAACGTATTTTTTATTGGTTGTGTTATTGGAGATCATTTGGAGATACACCTTTTTTAATGATTGTATGTTTTGACTGCATTAACTTAGAAGTTTGATTTTTACTGGTTCTGCTTCAAGGGGTACCAAACCTGAGTACTTATTTAATTTAAACTGAGATTGATAACGCTACGCATTCCTGAGAAAAATATAGCCGGATAACACAATGATCCAATAAGGGTTCCGTTTTTTTTCTTATGATGGACGGAACCCAAAAAAAGAAAAAAGTTATTATTAACTACCCACAGAATAAGATGTCTATTTACCAAAGTTCTCAACTTCGGTAAAACTATTAATTAATTTAAAATAACTGTCCTACCTGATTGCTGTCCTCCATTGGTTCAATCTTGATCTGCAGCCGCCCATGCAACCGTTGCAGCCGCTGCAGCAACGAGAACCGTCTGAAATCCAAGGACGGAAGTGGCGCAGACGCCGGCGATGGCGCCGCCGTCGGACCAGCCTTGTATTCGAAGACCACCGTGTCGGATACCACTCGGCCGCCTCGAGCGACTTGGAGCGCGGCCAGGCCTGCTTCGTGAGCTGGAATCATTGGAATGTATTGCCAGTTGGTTAAAACAAGGAATTCATAGTGTCACATAATGATGCCAGATTTATAATATCAACTGCTACAAGATGTAGCACACAGCGCCATCTGTCTACTTTCAACCAAGCTAATAGAGGTCTCATCGACCGAGAGAACTATTGGCTTCTCTTTTAGTTCGGAGTTGTGTGGATAGATGGCGCATTCGGGGATGGTGCCCCTCGACACTGCTTTGCCAAAATAAAGGATGGCGATTTGTGATCTGTAGACTCTTGTAACGACTAGAACCAATAAACGAATCATTTGCAAAATTATATATGTTTTTATCCCACCGCAACACAAGAAAAGGGAGTCAGTGAGTCAGTCAAGGAAGAAATTAATGGGGATCGATAGATCTATCGGGATCGGTGAGCCTAACCGGAGAATGCAGTTCCGGTTTTCCAGCATATGGCTGAAGCTGACTTGAATTTATGTGCGAAATTACATTTGAGATTTACCGTGAGCATTGTGGTGAAGGAAAACATCAGTAGGAATATTGCAACACACCTGCAAGGAAACTCAATGGTGTATGTAAAGTTTCCAATCCGAACTGAGCCTTATAATTTTAAGAAGACGCCTGTGTAAACTTTGTTGTAACTCGTGAATAATTTCTTATTATTTTTAAATTATTTATTTTTAAATTCAAGAGTACCAAGAAAATCAAGCAAAAACATCTAAAGTGTCAAATAAAATTGACAACTATCGACAAAAACAGCAAAACAGCCAAAACGTATTTACCTACCTGGACAATAGCATCTCAACAGTCCATTTTGCACCAAGATGGACGGCACAGGGAAGTTGTCAAACAGCACGGTGTACTGGTCAGACGTGTCCGTCCAGGGTCCAGCAACCAAGACCTTCACGCCACCTTCGGGGTACGCCCACTCGGGGCAGTAGTCCGTGATGCTGAGGGCACCCTCACTGCCGCACTCTACTTGCATCTTCTCGTTTGTTTCTTCTGTCGGTGGAGATTTTCCTCGTATCGGCTGGAAATGGGAAAAATATTATAATGTTTTTCTTGTTGTCCAGGTCCTGTGAAAATTTGATAAGTTTCCAGGATAAAATAGTGATTTGGGAGGCTTAGGTAAGCAGGAATCAGTAATTGATAATGAATCGTTCACAATTATATTTAAACCCCCACACCTTTAATTGCAGATAGTGCCCATGCACTTAGTAAAAAAACCGCATTCAAATCGGTTCACCCGTTTAAGAGCTACGGTGCCACAGACTAGCACACATAACGATCAAACTTATAACACCCCTCTTTATGCATCGGAGGTTAATAAAATAAACAACGTTAATCTCACTAATACTGGTACGATGGTTACAGTAGTCTAAACTATCAGAATCTGGTAGGATAGGTCCTACTCACATTACCTGAATCACCTGTATGGCCTATGTTACTCTATGATAAATATGTACTCGTATCTATTGTACAGGTGAAACAAATTGCTTTGATATTTAAATTATAAAGAGTATGCATTTATTGCATCAAGGATTATCTTGCTACTCCGAAACCGGCGGGTTGAAGATATTGGCTTTAGTACAAATTTTACAGGTATACGTTAATCATGATCATGAGTATAATTTTTTTTTTCAAGTTTTGCATTTGTGTAGATGAATGCCCACAACGTTAGATTATTTTTCATAAGGATTTACTTACCAAATGATGAGTCGATATCGTGCTAGGGTCTAGTACTTCCAATTCAGGAAAATCTAACATATCAAAAGCGTCCAAATTCACAAACACATTATCGTCCACAACGTGTGTTGGTGACGCCACAGCTTCACAGCTTTCTATGAAGTCCATAGTATCAATACCAGATACCATTACATTAGCGGTTTCGGTTACACGCACTCCGCTTCTATCTAGTTCACACGTAGGCATATTGGCTGATAGGGTTTTTTGAATATCTTCATGTGACAATTCTAATGTTTCATCAAAAAATGCGCTCGACGGTCCTAAATGCCCGTCTGTGCCGAGCAATACTAACGTATCATCACAGTTGTCAGTAAGTATTTTACTTTCTAATCTCTCCACTAGGTCCGGGTACCGCGAAGGCGTAGCAGGAGCACTCGCAATCATCTGATTCCTGCTCCGAGGTTCCATTTTAATTTTCCTATCGAAAATTTCTACATTCACTTTCTCCTCTACAGGCGGTTCTACTTCGAAAGTCGACGACTCAGTATTCCTTATGCACGACGAAGGCTGGCTGTCGGGGACTTCTCGTTTCAATACAAAAGTTGGTTTATACTGATGCCGATACCTATCCCTTGGCTCTTCACAGACGAATGACGTCACTGATAATGGAGAGACCAGGGATGAGTGCTGCTGATTGTTATTGCCTGCCCCATTCAATATAAGAAGTCCCCCTCCTCCTTGTATTTGCCCTAATGAAAGTAGAAGTGGTGAAGCGCTATGCGTGGGTTGAGTTGATCTGTGCTCTCTGGTATATTGTCTAGGTGGGTGGGACATAGGTCTTGTTGAGGGTCCAGTGGTGGATGATACATGATGATCGGAAGCTGGTGCTTTCGCTGACTGGATCCTACGTAGCGGATGGGCGCAGGTTCTCGAGTCTTGGCAGGTGGAGTCAGGACAGCCGCATTCTAATTGTCTCGCTAAAGCTGCCGCTCTTGCAGCCCGCTGTTTCTCCATCAGTTGCCCCACGATGGCTTCAACCGTCTCGGTTGTCTGAAACATTTTTCCCTAATATTTCATTATAAATATAGTGTCTGGGACTAATATAGTTCATTTAGGCAGAGTTATATACTTACTGTGATTTCCAATTCGCTGTTGATGTCCGGTTCATCTTCGCTGAAAACTGAAAAGTTAAAATTTGGTTAGATTATGAAAGTCAGTGGCAATATGACAAGAACCTTCACAAGAAAGGGCTATAGCGGCCACCTAAAGGCTTAACTATAACGTTGTATAACTATCTGCTGATGTATTTTCTTTACCACCCTACTCCTGCATTCTCAGTTAATTCATTAGAAAAAAATATTATTTGATTAGTTTACGAATCTTAGTGCTAAGAGGATTCATTAGAAACCAGTACCTTCTGGATACTCATTTTAGACTTATATTGTTTTGCAACTGTCTCTTTTTACTCTTGGTTAAAACACTTCTATTTTCTAAATCATGCAGTTTAAAAATTGAAAATTTGATAACTTTACGAAAATAAATGCTAACTACGATGACAGAAGACGTAATGTGAAGCCGGTAGTTTTGTAAGTTTATTTAAGTATGCTTTGTTTCGGAGCTGATTCAGTAAAAATATTATCGGAATATTGATTGCACCGAGAACAGTGCTTTAATATCTTAACAGTGCAAACATGTTTAACATTAACAGACCCCAATCATAACGTGAATTAATACTGCGGCCAAACAAATTTAACGAAATAATCATCGGTATTTATGAGAGTCTGGATTAACGCCGTATAATGAAATTCAATTTCATCCCCGAACATAAATATTCAACAATGTCGAAAATTTTCCGTAAAGGGAAACTTGTGCCGTTTTACATTTATGGAGTTTTTGAAGTGAAGAAATTTTCGTGATTATGTTATCTGTCATGGTTATTTAAATGTATGGTGATTAGGTTAAGAAGCATCGTCTGGTTGTTTTGCACCCTCTAAAGACTCATGGCGCTGTTAAATTGTTTGTCTCGAATAAAAAAGTCACTAAAAGTAAGTAATGGCGAGAGCATTACATCTTATGTCGGCTTAATAGCTGTGGTGAATAAGTCTTGTAAACAACTTGGAAAAATATTATAACAATAATAATAGAATGGAGGTTATTTTTGTAATGAAACTTTTATTGTGAAAACAAATTACCAACTTGGTACCTACTTTTTTCTTTGTGTGGCGATAGTTGTAAAAAACAATACTTACACAGTTATCTGACAGACTTCAAGTTAGATCTATGGTCTGTGGTTGATTAAACGTTTTATTTAGTGGTTCTTTCATAGATTTTTTAACCTCAGACCCTCTGTATTCAGCTCAAATACTGGCTGCAATATTCTGAATAGTTTTGTTGGTGCCATAAACCAGGATTTAACACAATATCCCATTTAAAAGGGATGATATCCACACCTTGTCATTGGAAACATCCTTAATATGTCACTAACATTTAACTATTTTAACCTATATTTGACAAATAAATTATTTACATTATTTGTATTTGTATTTGTATTTGTAACATACCCAATACCACCATGGACTTATCACCATTATCATCATAAGCCGTGGAACGTCATAATTTAGACATAGGCCTTCAATAGCTCCGGTTGGAAGTGACCTGGAATAGCTCTCTTCATAGTTTGCTGAGCAACTCTGAGGGCTATTAGTGAAGCACTAACTATAACAGATGATACTTACACATAGGCTTGAGTTGGCTGACGAGTTCATCCTTCGTCCACTCTTTCTTATCCGCCCAGAGCGCCAAAGACGGCGCCACTGTCGCCAACTTATTGTCATCAGGGTACGGCACATTCAGATAATGAACCAAAACGATGTCAGGATTCTGCAAGGCAAAGTTCTATATTCAATCGTGTTGCTACTGCCAAGTGCAATATTGTTGGTATTGTTGTGTTGTGGGGGGCAGCAAAGCGAATGGCCATCGATTTGGTATTTTACGAGAAGCGTGTTGTAGCGTTTTATGAGTTGGATGTATTATTGGCTATTAAATGGTTGTGGCATAAAGTTTATGTTCGTAATGTGGTGTGATCAACGAGCTATAACCAAGCGAGACCAAAACATGCGGAAATATGCGTGAAGCTAATTCGTTCTTTTTTCAAATTGCAATGCAATATTCTAAAGTTAAGGGGCTTTGAAATTTTTAAATTGGTTAAAAACGAATAGCTTGCTTTTTAAATTAAAAAAGGGTATGTTAATTCTCCAATTCACATTCTCCAATTTGCATCAACCCCTACGGAGTTAAACCTGTGGGGTTTACTCGTATCTATGTTGATAGGAGCTCTTGTATGTGTACAAAAATTTAATTTAGGTTCAGCTAAAAGCAAATGTATCAAAAATGCGTCAAATCAAAATATCGTAAAAAGTTTTTATTATAATAGGCTAGATTCCTCAAATTATATAATTAATTAGTCCGTTAGTTAGATTTTCAAAAAATATCGGACGCGTATATATTTTTTGTCAATAAACCTCTTTCGGGCAATCGGGTAAAACAATCAAAAAATATGCCCGTTAAAGTTACACGTAACGTCACTCCTTAGTACACTTTTTACTAAGAATGGACGTCGCAATCTCCCATTCTCGAATTTTGACGCGATTATCTTTATCATTTTTTGTTTGATTGAGAAATAAAAAAAATACGGTGTCCTAATAATTGACGGACTAAAAAGATTATTATTTTGTTTACCCAAGATCCAACTCAATTGTGCATGTAGAGCGACACCTACAAAACCAGATTAAAGTACATCTATAATCAGGCATGTACAACAGTACGAGATCCTCATGGAAATTTTGGCTAAGCACTTCGAATTTATGCCACGGACATGTCCAGTCCAATAAGTAGTCCTTCCTTAATTTGGCATTTTACTGTTCTTAATCAAGCTCAAATTACGCTTTCTTAATCAAACTCAACACTAAACGCCGGCCATTCCTTCCTCACATCATCCGGACATTCGCTCAATTCCTTAATTACTCAAGTCTCCTAAAATTAAACACCCGCGCTCCAAGCCTAGTGACATGTGAAAATTTACTGCAAGAATTCCCCATTCGTTACTAAAGAGAATGTGGATAACGAGTGAAGATCGTTCTCGTAAAAACCCCACGACTCCCACTGCGAGAAATAAAACGGCGCAACTGCTTCAAAATTGCACGTTAAAGCGTCAACATACGCCCTTTTAGTTTCAGAGTAACTCCACTCAGAAGGGCGTAAAACAAGTGCCCGAGAAGAGGTACTAAATCGACTCACACGCAGTTAAACTAAAATAAAGTAATACACAATATTTTAATTTTCAACGCGGACTGTAAAACGTAGTATGCCGTAATAACTATCCATTTGTCTTCAAAATGGCGGCAATAAACATGGCGGACATTATTTATGTAATGGTCGGCGCAGGGTTGCCACTCGGCACGTGTGTTTTATCGTTGTTTTTGTGGTTTTTCATTAACCAGTATGAGAATAATGTTAACACAGTATTGCGTTGGTTTATGAGGTGGAGATTTTTAAAATACTTAGTTACGCTTGTGTTGTTGTTTCTGCTGTTGAATGTGCCGTTAAGTGTGGATATTTAATTTGCTGTCGTGTAATTAATGTTCTCGGTAGATAATAAATTTGTTCAAGCACCTTTTACATCGGTACTGTACCACCTAAAATGTATGTAAACCATTTCATTATAGAAAGGATTTAATTAGTGTTTAGTTTCAATCTTATAAAAATATGTCTGGGAGCGGCAACCCTAGTCGTAATGCACTTTTTACGTCGAGATGTCAAAGTTCGCAACCCTAACAATGGGCATCGACAAAATGTAGATTATCTCGCGACTAGACAATTTTTTGTGACTATTTTAGCTTCTTCAGTAGGAACTTATAAATATCATCATTTCAGCTGAAAGACGTCCACTGCATAGGCCTCCCCAAAGGCTCTCCACTCAGACCGGGTCTTGTGCTTTCTGCATCCAACACGATTCCGTGATCTTAACCAGGTCATCGCTTCATCTTGTTAGAGGCCTACCGACAGCTCGTCTCCCGGTCAGCGGACACCATTCGAGAACCTTCTGACCCCATCAGCCATTGCTCGCAGGACTTATAAATATATTCATAAATAATTGTTTATAAATTTATAATAAAAACGATGTCTTGTTCTAATTTAATTTTGAAGCCAAACTGATCGGGATTCTCTTTTAAGTCAATGCACTTTTGGCAGAGTGGTGTGGTCGTCGGACGAGAGATCAGTAGTGAACCTTCACAACGACTTTTTTGGGAAATACCGCAGAGCTGGAGTTCCGAGTTCGAAGTCTCTCACATTCTCGACTCTCACATTAGGTCCCTTCGTCATCTTTTACCGCATAAAGAAACTACAAAATAAAAATATGCATGAAAAATGCAAAAGGCTATTCTTGATCAGACATCGTATCAATATGCATTCGATCACATTTACTAAGTAAATGTGTCTCGTCTATTTATAAGAGATTGAACATGGATCCAAACTATATTCGTTTTAGATCTTTTGTATTATCCTTTATCTGACACCGTTGTACAAAAATTGTTTGTTTGAATATTTAGTTAGCTGTAGTTTTTCTATAATTATAGAAATTTATTACAATAGACGATTCCAATTTAATAACTCGTACGTGTTTGCATTATTGTCGTATTTTTTTTTTGGTAAGAAAATGGGTTTGCGTACTGCCAATAAAGTGTGATTACTAAAGACTGAATAAAATAGTAGATATTTAATCTAATTGTGTTTTGTATTCGCACCTCAATAAAGAGGCTTAAAAAAAAGTTAAACATTTATTGCAAAATACATCTTGTAATTACAAACCACAAATCACTTAAGTATAATAGTTTCCTATTATTTGTGATATGTTTATAAGCATAATTTGTGTTTTGTTACCCTAGAATACACCAGTTACACCTAAATACTTATTTGGTACAGCCTTTATTACAAAAAAAAATAAACAAACCCAAACTACTTATTTCAAAAATATCACTTCAAAAGAACAATTCGAAACTACAACGAAACTACAATCTATTATGAAATATTTGTTACACAGAAAATTCTAAGAATGTGCAACACAAACCAAACACTTGCAAGAACTAATCAAATAACCAATTAGAGAACTGCTCGGTGCATTATAAAATTACATTTGGAAATACCAACAGCCAAAATGTCGTTTGGTAATAGAATATATGATTGCGCTTCGGTGGTAGTAACAGGTGTCGACCGACATACGAGTATCGTAACTGGAGTAAATAGTGCAACAATTTTAAACGTGTGTGAGTTTATTTTTGGTTCCGTACCCATATGTGGGGATCCTATTAATAAGCCTACGCTGCCTTTCTATATGTACCTTCAATTCGTCAGTCTGAGATCTGATTGATGCTTAGATTAGCTGTAAATACTGTCGGTCAATTGACTATCGTATTATATACTCATAGGTAAATGCTACTAACTAACCCGTAAACTTTTCCTTGAAATTTTTCCTTCTAACATTTCACTAAAACCCAAAAGCATTCATCTCGAAAATTGAAATAAATCCGCAACCATCAAGTTAACGACGTTCGGTAACTCCCACATATTTCACAACCGAGATGTTTTACAAATATTGAACTGAGAAATTTGTAGCCCAATAAATTTTATACGCTCACATCAAAGGCGGGCAACTCGGGGAATTCAGGTTTCGATCTACCGCGGCATGACGTGATAACTGAAAACTTTGAAATTCTGAGACTGCCCGGGAGATCTTTGGATGCTGGCAATATTTCAGGCTTTGAACGTTTGCCTGTCTGGCTTTACGTGATGTTTCGCGAACATTATGTTTGCGTTTAAAAGTTTGTTACAAGATACCAATTAGCTATAGAAATGTTTGGTGACGCGAATCTAGGTCAAAATTGAAAGTAATATTTTAAAAAAATGCATAAACAACAGTTAAATTATATATATTTACACACAACTATTCCAAACTTAAAATAAATAAAACAAAAAGAACTAAAACAAATTATTTAAAGTTTCATGCATGCTAATATAAAGTTGGGTAAGCCAGATGCGTATTTGTGAGAGGCTAGACTGCTATGTGATATAAAGGATTATGTAAAAAGATCCTCAATCGAGACTACATCACTCACAGTGGAGACTATACCTGACAGCTATAGCTGACTACAGTGTGTGGCCCAGAACCGGGGATAATATTAAAAACAGAGGTTCTATAGGTCACTGGTAATTGGATCATCATGGTCCCACTTAATTAAAATTAAAACTTAAGTTTTTTTTTTCTAACAAACTTAATCGTAAATTCTATGTACGCCATCCTAGAACCTAACTTACTTCGCCTGTCACACTACAAATATCAAACATTTTGCTTTATATTGCTTCTTCGAATAAACTTTAAAGCGTAAAAAAAGAAAACGAATTATTTTTTAAAGTCGCTGAACTAATTTTCTTCAGTTTGACGAGTACGATCTATGTTTTAATTATTTGCCCGTGTTACAGGCCACACCCGGCTTAATATCTGACAGCTTTACTCGTTATTGTCACATTTTATTTTGTTATTTCATAATAACAAACTGTCTTCTGCTGTTGTAATTTCAGTTAATTTTATTTGCAATGAATTTTTAATGTACTTAAGTAAAAATTTCAAAATGTGTCGTCAAAAATAAGCTTAAATAAATTTTCATGAATGAAATTAAAAACAGCGTGGAGCAAACTAAAGTCCCTTTAAATTTTAAAATTAACACTTATTCCCAAGTAATAAAGTTTTTTAGAGGGACGTTTAGCTTGTTCCTTAAACAAGCATGTATCTAGGTCATACCTGTAACAACCAATAACATCTTCTATGGAATGTGGGTAATATTGCTGAATGCACGTAGCAGCCGTATATGCACTGAAACAAGAAATATATCAATTAAAATGACTATTAAAATAAAAACGTGAAACTGATCCGATTTGATTTCGGTTTTTTGTTTTGCTAGATTAAATCAGTTACTTAGATGATTTATTGGAGGATTTCTTTCTAGTTGGCTGTTAATGAAATAGACACAACAAACTGAAGCAAAATAGAGAACTGATTTCTTCACTAAAGCTATGCATCTTTAATTAACAAAGTGAGGAAAAAAAATCATAGTCATAGTAAAAGTTAACCATAATTTTGTAATTTTATAACTGTAAATAAACGATAATCTGGACCATCATCAACCACCATAAATCACCTAACATCTATCCGCTCAGATTACTTTTTCCACGTTCCCATTTCGTCTATATTCTCATCTCGTCCACATTCTCCAATCGTCCACATACTAATCCATGAGTCAGTAATTTTTTTTTTATTTATTCCCCTTCAACGTGAAGTCCGAACGTTTCCTATTCACCTACATTGCACCAATGCAATCAGCATAGCTTACGCTTTATCAAAAACTAGACATCGGAGCCGAGCCGACCGGAGTTGGCACCTGAAGTAACCGAGTTACCCGGAAAGCCTTTTCGACTAAGCGACTGTTTGAAATACAAGACGTAGCGGGTTTCGCTTTAAATGCACTTTTACCAATTTTGCGTCAGTCTTTTTAAAAGATCTTGGTCTACAAAAGATTTTTTTTAAATGAGCACGAGATAATAATTAATTTCATGATAATTTTTTTATTAACCATTATATTTAAATAACTTCTATTTGATTTTCAATAAATTTATCACAACAAAACAGGCACTGCACCTTACTTTGGCGGAATATGGGAGACGACAATCAGTATTGTTTATTCCCCACGCTTGAGCGTTATTCGATTTTACCAAACTTTCTTTAGAGACATTAATCTACAACGAAAAGGATACAGGCTCCTCAGCTAAATATTTAAAAATGAGGTTAAGAGAAATCATCAAAGTTCGACAATATACATTATCAATTTCATATTATTTATACAATACAATACAATACAATTACTCTTTGTTGTACACCAGAAATAGTAAGCGATACAGAAAAACAGGTAAGTACACAGAGAAAATTACAAGGTAAGCAATAGGCGGCCTTATCGCTTAAGAGCGATCTCTTCCAGGCAACCTTTATTTATTACATTTATCCACGTCTAGAACCGTAAATTTCTATTCAATTCTATCTTTTGTAGTAATCATCATCATCATCAGCCGGAAGAAGTCCACTGCTGAACAAAGGCCACCCCCTTAGAACGCCACAATGAACGACAACTCGCCACTTGCATCTACCGGTTTCCCGCAACTCTCACGATGTCGTCAGTTCACCTGGTGGGAGGCCTGTCAACGCTTCGTCTTCCGGTTCGTGGTCGCCACTCGAGGACTTTTCTCCCCCAACGGTTATCTGTTCTTCGAGCGATGTGGCCCGCCCATTGTCATTTCAACTTGCATGTTTTTCCAGCTGTCGTGACTTTAGTTCTTCGACGAATTTCCGTATTCCGGATTCTACCGCGTAAAGAAACTCCAAGCATAGCTCTCTCCATAGTTCGTTGCGTGACTCTGAGCTCTCTCTCTCTCTTAGTAGTAATATCCTTTTTTTTCAGCAGTGGTACTCCTAATTATGGAGGCCTCTGTGAAGCAACAGTAAAAATTGTTTAAACCACACGCTTAGGTGCTGTCCGGTCGCATATCCGTCATGTTTTATTCAGCGTCGTCGGCGTGAGTCTCTCGAGGCTCGTGCGATCACTTGTAGGTTCGATGCCCACACGTGATGCATTTCGGATGGTAGTTGAAAATGTTGCTTTTGGTAGATGCTGTGTTGGTCTTAAGCGTCTTAAGTGTTTTTATAGTTATGGTATGTGTATTTATGCACACGATAAAGACATCTGTTTGTAAATGGGTGACGACCAAAAAGTTGAACACCTTAACGCAGGTAGTTAAAATAACTATTATTTTTTTCAATTGTGACACGAAAATTATCAATACAAATATATGATAAATTTTCGAGTCTCAACCTGTGTTGAGGTGTACAACTTTTTGGTCTTCACCCAAATGGCATTGTTTTCCTATTTTGATTTAAACATTTCAGGCTGCACTTTTTTGCAGATCAGAGGCGAGCTGATGCGCTTGCAATCGTAATTGCATTCATCCTCTTTTTATGCCATTGTCATACCATATGTTATAATTAAATAGAAATCGTATTTGCTATTACGATTGCACCCTCGTTAGGCACTAAGTCAAAAAGCTAAGATAAGTTTTAATGAATAAATCAGACATATACATGTTACTGATCAAATTTTAATACGGTGTCTAATTCAACTTAACTATTGTTTGTAAACTACACAACAAAATAAATAATGTTTCAATTTATAGCCGATTAATGTTATTAAAGACAACAACTCTTAAACTCCAGGGATTTGGCATACCAATTTTCTTACATTTAAATTTATCTGATTCAAATTGGTGTCAATATTATGTTAACCAATAATTTATTGAATCAGGCGTTACTTTGCGGAGGTCCATATCAATGAACTGAAACGATTATACTTTGCTCACCCGCTATCTTAAAATAATAATAATTTCAAGACTCAGGTCGAATAAACTAATCATTTAATTAAAAAAAATAAATATATATTTTTAGTATCTTTGAAACAATTGAATCGTCAATGAAGTTGCCTCACTGTTACCACAAAAAACTTTACGGTAAACACATTCTAACAGCTCATTAAAGTTGTCAGTTTATTGATGGTTTCAAAGAACCTATTTCAGTCTACAGTAATCTTAGCAAAGCAATACTCTGACCTTTTTAAGAAGCTTCACATTCCATTTCTTCCCAGCCATTACGTCTGACGTATGTGGAGACTTAAGGCGAGAACGCTTCGCAGGTGTGAAGCTGATTCAATAAATAAAACTCAGTATGGCGTGTCGAATTTACGTTACAAGTATAGTGTACAATTTTTAAGGTAATTGCTTTCAATATTTTTTGAAGCAAAACTTTCATACTGACGAATGGCCAATCGTTATCAATTAAGACGTCTGCATATTTTTAAAATCGAAGTTTGACCACCGATCACTTTGAATATCGACCAATGTAATGTATAAGACATTAAAATTTTATTCAATCACAATTCAAAATTTTAGAAAATTTTACTTTTGTCAAAATCGTTACAGACTTTTCAGAAATGTCAAAGTCCATAGACCTCCAGTTGCTTTGGTTGGAAGTGGCCTGCCTTCAACATGAACCCGTGGCTTTAACCCCGTTCATCTCGTTGGTGGATTTACTCTGCGCTTGCGGATTCGCGGTCTCCATTCGAGAACTTCTATGTGCTTTTATGTGTTATTGTATTTTTCTACAACATTAACATTTCAAATTACAAAAAAAATTAGCACCGTATTGATTAAAGTGATCCAAGTATAGTTGGCCTAGCTTAATCGAAACGAGCACTCAGGTCTAAATGGGGTGACCACGCCGCCGGGTCGTATTCTCGCGGCCATTCCGGCCAATAACCGGCTTTGCAGTGGGGTTTGGGGGGCAGCATATCCGATCATTCGCGTGGACAAAGCACAAGCACAAGCGATTTAAGTATTTACTAGTCGCTATTGCTTTCGATTTCATCTGTGAAGAATTCTGTCATCGCGCGCCCGCGGGAACTATTTATATATATACACACACACACACAAACATCACGCCTGTATTCCCAAATGGGATATTCAGAGTACACGAAACGTTACCGCTTCGGAGCCACCTTTAGCAATTGAAGGTTTTAAGTTTGACAAAAACGGTACAATATTTATAAATAACTGTGTTTATTTGTTGCCTGGTACCCTAGTACAAGATGTGCTCAGTTTGAGACTTCTTTAATTCAATTTGTCCAATGATATTACCGCAATATACATATTTATTGTGTATCCATGAATGAAATTTTCGTCGTTACACACTGATCAAAGAAAATAAATCTATACCTTTTGAGAAACATAAGCGTCTCGCGTTTTTATCACATGTGACGTTTCTATTTCATAATAGTACTGTTAATATGGACAGAGTATCTCACCACCCTTACATCGTTATCGGTCCATTTGACCGAAAATCAAATATTTACCAGTGCTAATAGCCCACCCGCTGACTTCCATCACATGCGTCCTTTACAGCAATCCGCCACCAAGCGCGACCAGCGATGCGGCGAGGGAATTATACGTATTATGTCCATTGCTTCATGGAGATGCTCATGGGAGAGCAGGTAATTGACAACGCACGTAATGTACTATAAATTATAACGATACTACTTGGACAGTGTAAGACGCGGTTCTAATTGGCCATCCCTCGCGCGTACGATTCGAGCGTCAAAATAAACTGTTAACATGATGATGTAATCAAAAATACTAAACTTATAAATTTAAACGAGCAAATCTTGTACATCTATTAAAATTTGTTTATTTAGTGGATATCGAAACTGACTCTAACAATTTCGATGACTAATTTCATTAATTGGCTGCCCGAGGTTTTCATCGATTTTTGACAAGTTTTTAATCGTATCTCCTACTTTTGCACTACAGATAGAATTATAAGTCAAACGGCTATCGGTTCTCCAATATTTTATCTCCATTTTTGTCTACCGGATTTAAAATAAATGAATACTTAATTTTGTATGATTTTTATAAACATTGTCTGAAAAAAATACTTATTTCGTATCTCTATTGATGTGAAAGATCTAACATATACGAAATCTATATTTTTGGGTTCGTCTTTGACGTCTCTAAAAACTGGTCGAGGTTTTCATTTGAAACTAATTAACACAAAAGTTAGGGCCAGAAAACCAGTTTTTTGACCTAAAACTGTTCAACTTTGATACCAAATATCTCGAAAACAATGATCTTTGAAGTAAATATGGGATACTATATTGCTTAAAGCCGTTGTTGTTAATATAATAAGCTACAAAAAACATTAGAAAACTAAGGAATTCAGATCGAAGGTCATTGGGGCATGGGATCCCCTTAAACGATGAATGCTTGTAGGTATGTTTAGTGTTGAAAGAAGTCCGAGCAAATCTCGACCGCCCAGGGTGCTATTTGCTTAACGTCACAATTTTACTAAAATACAAATTGACTATTACGCAATCATGCGATGTGACCAAGAGCAATTTCAATGTACAGTGCGTACATGTGTGAGACAAAGAGACGACACAAGCCCTCAGGCTACCACCATATCAGATGTACCCACTGAAGTAGTTCTCTGTTCTGACGATAGCGATAGATTCGACTTTAGAAAATCGCTCGTTGGTCGCTTGTAGTCGAGCCCGGCCGTAAGGGGAACGCCGAACGAACGTCTTTTACGAGAAGTCGCTACGGTAATGTGCTTTGCTTATGTATTAGCTGATTGGATATGGAATGGTGGTAGTTTCCGAAATTTCTTCTATTTTATCATAAAAATAGGGGAAATGAGAACTTTTACGACGCGTTTCTGTTACTACAATAATTAAAAACTTAATCAAGACACAGGACAGTGTGTCGGGAAAACGTAAAGAATAATTTTTAGAAAAAATGCAATTGTCATTGTTTTTAGAGGTGTGATTTTTGAAATATAAAGTCTTTAAAGTCTTATAAACGGGTACCCATTAACCAATGCCGATAAGTTGTTACCCATATTAAATATAATGACCCGGATAACTCACGTCTTAAATCGAGTTTAGCTCGACATGTTTCGGGCTAATCCGTAGCCCTTCGTCTTCGGAGCAACGCGACTCAGCGGTTGCTGCAACACGCGCACCTAAACTCGATTTAAGACGTGAGTTATCCGGGTCATTATATTTAATATGCGTGAGTCTCACGGTAGTTTCATGTTCAAAGTTGTTACCCATTGAAGGAATTAGTCAAATCGCTTCACATCACGTTGCCGCCGCCGTTTCGCTGAGTTATGGCCGACGTCGATCAACACCATGTACGCTGTGACGTGAATGTCAGTAGCGTGGAGGGAATATTTTCATCAGGCAACTCGGATATAGAAGAAAGAAAGAAAGGAACGTAAACCATGTTGTAACACTTATGTTATTCAATAAATAAATAAATATAAACAAATATCATGGGACACTTGACACCAATTCACCTAGTCCCAAACTAAGCAAAGCTTGTACTATGGATACTAGGTAACGGATAAACATACTTATATAGATAAATACATACTTAAACACATATTAAACATCCAAGACCCGAGAACAAACATTCGTGTTATTCACACAAATATCTGCCCCGGCCGGGACAATATAGGTACGTTTGTCCTTATCTATCATTTCAAAAAGCATATCTATCAGAACAGAGAAAATATACATTTCGCTAATGAGCTTGTATTTTTTCTGTACGTACGAGTGGGTAAGTCCGAACTTTTATTACTCAAACACATCGAAATAATATTAAGAATCACAAAATTCCCATCCAATTGTTATAGCAAAAATCCGTCGATGCAACAGAAGTGCTTGCGTAACAGAAGGTGCACTGGCGCAATGCCAACATTAACTATCATTCTGCCCAAAACAAATGGTTGTGAGACAGACTCTGCAGAAGTGCTTCCGCTACTCCAGTGTTATCGGGGATGGTTACAACTCTGTCGAGTCGAGGAAATCTGATTTCTGTGTACGTGTTTCTATTTAAATAATATTGGGTATTTTCAAGTGGTAGAATGCAACGTTATGATTTTTAGAAGCTTTCGTTTAACTTGCTATGTTCTGCTTACGTATGTGGTTTGACTTATGTCATCTCAAGTATAGGATCTTTAGTTCGAACTCTGACAAACTTTAGTTATTCGTAATTCATGTGCGAAATTTTTGTTTTAACGAAATATATTTAATAATAATAAATAAATATCATGGGACACATGACACCAATTAACCTAGTGTCAAACTAAGCAAAGCTTGTACTATGGATACTAGGCAACGGATAAACATTATATACATAGTACCTGGGCGACCGAGCTTTGCTCGGGCTAAAACTCAGTAACAATCGTTTTCCCAGAGATAAGACCAAGTTAGATCGATTTTTCATCCCCGAAAACCCATACATACCAAATTTCATTATATATATATATATATTGCTCGTTTAAAAATATTAGATAGATTAAACATCCAAGACCCGAGAAAAACATTCGTATTATTCATACAAATATCTGGCCCGGCCGGGAATCGAACCCAGGACCTCAAGCTTCATAGTCAGGTTCTCTAACCTTGGCCATCCGATCGTCATGAAATTTTTATTTGTTATTTATGTAGTTGTAATAATAATCATCATCATCATCATTAATCAGCCGTAGGACGACCACTGTTCGACATAGAATTCTCCCATATCGGGGGTATATGTTGTATTGCTTTTGTATTACTTCGATTGGAAGCGACATGCAACAACTCCCGCGGCATTGACGATGACATACATCCATCTCATTGGTGGAAGTCCTACGCTTTGCTTGTCAATCCACGGTCTCCATTCAAGAACTTCTCGGCCCAACGGCTATCTATTTTTCATGCTGCCCACTCATTACCACTTCAACGAGCTAATTCACCCGACTATAATTGTGATCCTTGTTCTTCTACGTATCTCTTCATTACTGATTCGACCTCGTAGAGAAACCCCGAACTTGTCTTTTTCGCTAATAATAGTAAGCTCTTGCTTAATTTATAAAAGCATATTTCAAAGAACACAGAGACAAGACAGAGAGCTGTGGAAGAAGATGGAGGAGGCCTTCACTCAAAAAGGGGCCCAAGTCTCAGAAGAAAATAAACAAAATAAATGAAACTAATCATACTAACAATAGGAGACAGGGAGTAATAAAGGCTTTTTTTTTTTTTTTTATTATTTCAAAGAAGTCACATCGCGATTGGCAAGCGATTGACTTACGAAGGTATAGCAAAGGCCCTATTGCCTAATGTTTCTGACGATCGCTATAGCAATCAAATGACAGATTTTGTATGCGAAATCTGTCATATGATTGCTATCGCGAGCATTAGAAACGTTAGGGAATACGACCTCTGTATTAAATGCTAATAACCAAAGTGTGCTCGCATTGGCCTACTTATAAATATCAAAATTTCTTTATAATTTAAACGAGAATTAAAATTATGCATTACTGACATTGACTCAAATGTAATAAACATTAAATGCTAGCCGTCCTTCCAAGTAGTTCTTAATCCTAAAATCGCATGCAGGGTTCAAACACATCCACGTTGCAATTTAGATTTTAACGCGTTGTAATAAGAGCCTATTTAGGCACGCCACTATGTTAATTATTTACAGCAAGCAAGTGAAGTTTCAGTTGAACTTAACGTAATGCTAATTTTGTTGTTTGGCTTTATTTTTAGGGTACCGTACGCAAAGGGACCGAAGTAACTTTAATGCGTTAAATACTTTTTTTTTAAATCAGTATTTTCGACTATAGAATGTTCATACTTCTTAACCCCCGACGCACAAAGAGAGGTGTTATAACTTTGAAGCCAATGGGTCTATATCGACTGATCTAAAATTGTTTTGCATAAAAAAATTTCGTAACATATTTTGTTGCATAACAACGTTTTGTCGAATGATTGAAATGTCTGAATATTGTTTGGTCGAAATTAAAAATAAGTATCACACGCTTCACACCAATTGACCTTCATCCCAAACTAAGCAAAGCTTGTACTATGGATACTACGCAATGGATAAACATACTTATATAGATAAATACATACTTAAATACATGATATTCCTTATATTTTTTGGTCGAAAAATTGTTTGTTTTCATTTCTATGATATAACATTGTTTTGTCGAATGTATTATAGGTATAAAATTGTTATTTCGAATATTGTTACCCCTAATTTCATGTATGGAAAACAAATATGAATTTAACGACTCTGAGGCGAAGTTGACGGAGCTCCGCTAAGGCGCTTCGCACCTTGACACAATACTAACCTAACCTAACCTATAGTCGAGCAATCATGTTACTTATAACACCCCTTTATCTGCGTCGGGGGTTAAAAAAAGAGCGTGCTCACCATCACCCTTTCACACGTCAGGGCCTTTAGTAGTCTTATGACACCTACTGGACGAGATCTGTCCTATTCTGAAACCGTTCAGCACGGCCTCGTATGTACAGCCTGCAGGGCTACTACGAAACTCGAAACTCGAAGTTCGTGTCGTGCGATCCCTCTCGCTCTCGTATTAAATAGTATAAGTGTCAGAGGGACCGCATGACACGAACTTCGAGTTTCGTGTTTCGTAGTAGCCCTGCTGAACCAAAGCCGCCGGCACTCAAAAAGTCTCAGCCAAGAAGTTAAAACGTACCAGTTAATTGTTATAAATTCCAGTTTCTCATCTGGCGGGAATAATCTTCAGGGAGTAATCTTATTGTGGGTACACTTTACATCCCAGCCGGCTTTTGCGGCTATAAACAAGTGACAGAGTTGGTGGTGCGAGATAGGAGCGGCAGCGGAACTGAAATATGTTTTACACATTGACAAGATAATCTATGACACCTTCTGTCAAACGGTCGTCGTTTAAAGATCAGTTAGTTAGCCGGTTGAAGCCGCAGGTTCACGGTGGATCGATACATGCCGCTTCCAACCGAGCAATTAGAGGTCCATGCGGTAGGCCTATGTCCAACATTTTTTAACAATGTGGTAATAATAATGAGTGAAAATCACGAACGTTTCTAACATTATGAAAATTTCATATCAAAATAACATCATTTACTTAATTTAAATTAATTCTACTCAAGTGAGCAAGCAAAATCGTTGATGTGTTCCATAACTTTTCAACATTCAGTGAGTTGAGGACATAATATGAAGTCATCCAGTTGTGAAATGTGTAGGTGTAATTTGTTTTCAACAACGTAAAATTTTCCTTGTATATTTAGGTATATGTATTGCTCAGGTGAGTGTGAAGCGCGAGCGAACCGTCTCCATTGTAGCTCAGGCAAAAACGCTTTCGTTTTTCTAGTGGACGTCCAGTGGATATCCGGCGGATTTCTGTATGTTCTCCTCTACGCGTTTATCAACCAAATCCCATTACATTTTGTAAGCCAGTTTAAATTAGGTATGTGGAATTTAACCTCTTCCAACACCCAATGGCGGGCCAGCAATGTTAAGTGAAGCTAAATTAATAGCAGTATTTAGTGTATAGTGACATTAATAGGGTTCCATTGGTCACCCTTCAAATCATCATCATCCCGAAGCTAAACTAGGGATATTCGATATACATCGATGCATCGAAAACATCGATGTTTGCAATGCGATACATCGAATCGATCCGATGTTTTGAAAAGCTATCGATATACTCGTTGTATCGATGTTTTATCGAATCGATGATAACCAGTTAATTTCAGAAAAACTCAAGTTTGACCACTAAAATTTGTAAAATGTACATCTCAAAACAGGTAATCTTTTCAAAGTGAATGGTTTTGTATGTAATTTAATTACAGATTATGAAAGGAGTTAGATCTATTATTTTATGAAAGATTAAAATCTAAACTTTAATAAAATACCTAATGGTTTGGGTTCTTTTCATAACCGTCATATACGAAAATTTTCACTAAAAAAAATATCTGTTTTGAGATGTACGACTTTTCCCATGACTACAGCTCTGTAATATAATGTTAGAAGAAGTACTCGATGTTTACAAAACATCGACGTTTTCATCCAATAAGTACATCGAAATGCATCGATGTACAGTTCCGATTTATCGAATCGAAAAAAAACACCGATGTTTTTTCAAAGTGGACACCCCTAATCTAAACTCGAGGTTTCTCTACGGGACTGAATCAGAAATGAGGAGATACGTAGAAGAACGAGGGTCACCGACATAGCGAAGGGAATTAACTTGTTAAAAGAGCAAATGGCAGCCCAAATAGCACGGAGAACGGGTGGCCGTTGGGGCCGAAAAGTTCTTAAATGGAGACCTCGGGGCAAGCGCAGCGTAGGAAGTCCACCAACGAGATGAACAGATGACCTGGTTAAAGCCGCGGGTTCACGGTGGATGCAGGCCGCTGCCAACCGAAACAACTGGAGGTCTATGGGGGAGGCTTAAGTCCAACAGAGGACGTTTACAGAATGATTAAATAAGACTTGCCCGATTGTCTTCAGAAATACTCACGATTATTATGACACAGTGTATACCTAACTAAGAATAATTTCGTGATAAACACTAACTTGGTAACTAAGCTAACTTATGCTCAGCGAAGGCTTCGGCGGAGTTCCCCTGTCACGAGTAATAATTTAACTTACGAACAAGTTGGCAAGGTCATTATTCGTTGCATAAAGTAGATAAAGTACAGAAAGTTCGCTCCATACAAAGTGTTCGGCGACACGCTAAAGATTTTAGGCAGTGGAGCGGCTGTTTTGTCATTAGAAACGAATGCTTTGTTAAACTCCTAGCGATTTTTGGAAACTTCGTTCCAATCCCGCTGGAATTTGTCAAGTTTTTGGGATAAGTTGCTTCATTATTAAATATTTTTTATTTGTGTTTTTTTTTATTCAACTGAATGGCAAACGAGCAAGTGGGTCTCCTGTGGGTGTTTTTTTTTGCCTCATTACCCGAAGTACGGTTATGTTTTCGAACGCGTGTATGTATGTCTCCGCAGCGCAGTGGCTTAAAGATTTTCAACATATGGCACACTTATCATTAGATTCGTTAAAACTGTTGAAACGACAGTGTTTCAAAATGGCATCCATAAAAAAAATATTTAGAAGGGTTTTTTTTACTTTAAACAATAATTTTACTATGGGTATCAAACGTAAGCTCATATTTAATAAACCCATTCTGTAATAATTACATATTGAAAAAAATAATAGTCAATAAATGTTTGATGCCAATCAAATCAAATTAAAACTGAATTAAGATACTAATTACTTACGTAAGATTTGTGTTTTATTCGTTTACTTCAAAGTATCATAATCATATCAGCCGTAAGACATCCATTGTTGGACATATACCTCCCCCATATACCTCGTGTTATATTCGGTTGAAAGCGGCCCGCATCCACCGTGAACCCACGGCTTTAATCAGGTCATCCGTCCATTTCAAAGTAGGTATGGTTCTTGAAATTGCTTGCAATTTATATTCACAATCCCAAACTTATACTCGATTCCCGCTCACGCCTGTGCCTTCCACCCGCTGGCAGAACTCCAAGCGCCTAATGTCGAGGCGAAACACTAGATGGCGCGCATTCAGATCTACCACGGCCTACCCTAACGAATTTACGTGTACACAATACACGTAATTTTGTTTATTAATTAATCTGCTTTAAAACATTTAGTTTTATGAGCTACTGAGTCTTCATCCGCGACTTCGCTCGCTTTGATTATTTAATCTGATAGTCGAATTAAGACCCTAGTTAGACCCTAGTCCAACATCTGGTAGCATAGTGTACAGTTGTGTTGCTCTGATGATGAACTCTGGTTGAGTTCGAAACGCGTCAGCATAGTGTGGTTAGGTTTGTGTGATTTGTGTTTGTTCATACTTCAAAAACATATTTGTTACTTCGTTCGTATTATTAAGACCAAAACCACTAATTGAAATGAATAGTATGATCTATTTCATCAAGTCAGCCGAAAGAAAGAAAAGAAAGAAAGAAAGAAAAGTAAGTAAGAAACTACATTTACTTAACGCCATAAAAACAAACAAAGAACAGATACAAGACATACATGGCATGACTCTAAACAGGTCCCCACAGCATAATGCCACGGCAAGCCGTGACGCTGATTTTCAATGAGGACCTGAAGCTGACTTTCAGTGAGGACCACTGCTGGACGTACGCATGACCAAGCAAGTATGGCATGGCATGGTATGACCTATTTACTTCCATACAAATCTAGAACACTTATGTAAAATCTAGAAAACATAATATAAATTATACAGTTATCAAGAAGCGTATTGTGCTATTTATCGCCGTATCTTTAAGTTCTCTTTTGGAAAGGAGCCAGAATGCAAGCTTTGCTTATTGACGTATTGTATTTAATAAAATTCTGCACCATGTGAAGCCAAAACTTGGCCCAGTGGCTTTTATAAACCAGATCGATGTGGAAGTTGGAAAGTCATTTATTTTGCTAACACAGCTAGCGTGGAATTGTTTAAGACAAACTTTAATACTAAGATTACCTAGTGATGGATGGTGTTTCTTTTGCTTTTCAATGAAACATAATTAACAGAAGCTTTTAAGTTCATTATTTAATATAAGCTGTATTTAGAGTGATTTATCTGAACTTCTAAATTATGACTGTATTTTTTTTATTATTTTGTATTTTAGTATAATTTTATTTTGCATTTTTAATGTCTCTGTACTGGAAAAATTGGCATTTTATAGACACATCCAAATAAAAATAAAAAACCAGCCAAGTGCGAGACGGACTCGCGCACGAAGGGTTCCGTACCATCTATACAACATTCATTAGACATCAGCAGAAACGGCAAAAAAATCACGTCTGTTGTATGGCAGCCCCCCTTTAATATTTACTTTATTATATTTTTAGTATTTGTTGTTTTAGCCCCCACATTTATACATAATCTGTGAAAATTTTAACTGTCTAACTATCACGGTTCATGAGATGCAGCCTGGTGACAGACGGACGGACCGACAGCGAAGTCTAGGAACCCTAAAAATTATAATCAAATATCAATCATAAAGATCTTATCGAAAACAGAAATGTTACGCAATAGACCCTCAAGTCTATTTTCCGCAATACCTTACGTACATATTACATTCAAGCACTGTTCAACCGCATACGCCAGTTAGCCTGATGCTTAAAGCAATTTCGTTTTAGAAATTTCGCTTTTCCTGATTTCGCTTTCAGTGCTGTCTAGCTCTTGTCAAGCTGCCAGTCTTAAATGTCACGGTGGCAACGTTTAGTCGGTCTTTAACGATTCGGAGGGAACTTTTACGGTAGTTTCAGCCAGTTTTTTATTGGAATACGTTTCAATTTTTTTTAAACAGTACGAGATATGTGAAGTGAAAATATGCAGTGGGTTCAATTTATTTCCATCAGACGGTATTAGACAAAGGTAACTGGAAAGAGATCATGAATCTGGCCCTATACCACGAAGTGCAAAACTAAAACTTCGTATGTTGCCGTCCCACTGACGCTTATGTCATTTAATACGCGAGTGAAAGGGACGGTGCGATACGAACTTCGATTTGCAAGTTTCGTAGTAGCCCCTCAGATCGCAACCGCTTACGAACGACCCTATGCGACTCCAATTTGAGCTGTGTCTCATACGAGGTGCCTCTGATGATACCTAGGGCTTTACTTGTTAATGCAAGGTTCAATTCTACTCCCATAAATGAGTATTAGAAGATCTTTACTTGTAACTTACCTCAGTCCCCTGGACCTTCAGTTTCATGTGGTCTTCCCTGGTGGTCTTGCCATCTTTCCGCTTCTTCCAGCAGTAGCCGTCGCGTCTGTAGCGGACTTTCTTGCGGCTGTATAGCAGCATTGAGCCGCTTTTTGGCCTGAGTACAAGAGAAGAGAACAGTTACAAGCTAATGCCAGAGAATTTCTTAATTATTACCATGGCGTAACTTTTGGATTCTTAGTAAATTTCCTCGAATAATACATTCACATCCCAGAATCCCGCATAATTATTGATATCCAATCCATCTTTCAGCAAGTTTTCGTCCCCATAAAAGGACGAATCGGCCCAAATCATTTGAATTATTATAGAAATCGTACCCGGGCCAACTTTATTGCAAAGTTGTAAAATATCCGCATTAACTTCGGAAGTTTACGACCCAAAACCAACTCTCAAGACCTCGTATCTCACGTAACCCGCATACCCTAAAATCAACCATGCCCCTTCAAGTTATACTCCAGAATCCAACGCCGTGGAAAGGGGTATTCGAGAGTTAGTGAGAGTCACAAGTTGAATTATCATATTCGCTTGTAACTAAGAAGGATTTTATAACCAGGACACTTGGGTAATGGGGTTGAATAATGTAGAAAAAGTATTTCTGTGCTGGTTTTGAGGTCAGACTGGTATAAATAAACAAAACATGGGTTTCTTTTTAACTTGGAGCAAGTTAAAAAGGTTGCAAACAGGGCCAACAGACTTCGAAGTTAAGTTTATTCACTAACGTCGAATGAAAATGTTTTTTTTTCGGACAACTTCACACACAATCCACCACCAGTCCCAGTTTCTGATTTACTATAGTTTTACTATCCTTTTTGCATCCAAGAACCGTATCACTTTATATAATTGTGGTCTTCAGCAACTAAATCCCAATACTTCAATACACTAGCTCATGTCAATTCATCATCATCATCATCATCATTATCATCAGCCCGAAGACGTCCACTGCTGGACAAAGGCCTCCCCCTTAGAACGCCACAATGAACGACAACTTGCCACTTGCATCCACCGGTTTCCCGCTACTCTCACGAATTTATAATATAAAGGACAATATATCCCGTGACGTCACTGCCAGAAAAGCATGGCCGTCAGCATTTGAACAAATAAATCGCGAATTGAAGTGATAAATCTGAGCGATGTATGTTAGTTGCCTTTTTGCATTTCAACCTGCGTCAGCGATTGGAGTGCCAACAGATAGTCGTGATGGATACTGTTGTACGGACATTTAGATTTTAGCTGTTTGCAATGTGTTGCTTGGAATTCGTATGTTTCTATTTTCTTTTTAAGAAGATAATTTTATTGTAATCATAGATTACGTAAAAATAAAAATAAATAAAAATTACGCGCTGTAAATTGTTGCAGTTGAAAATATATATTTTTTATTTGACAAACGAGAAAGTAGGTCTCCTGATGGTAGGAGATCACCACCGCCCATAGACACCTGCAACACCAGGGGGATTGCAGATGCGTTGCCAACCTTGAGGTCTAAGATGGGATACCTCAAGTGCCAGTAATTAATAACATTTTTTTATATAACCTAGTACTTAATCACTATCATTTATATTGGTAAATTTACGTCAACCTCACGACTACGAGTCTACTCGTTAGCAATAGTCATGACATGAGTAAGTTCCGGGTGATTAATGACTGGGATATATTGCAAAAGTTAAAAACGTTATAACTTTTTTTTCACTTGACTTTGACTGACTTTTTCGCTTAGACTTGTGAATATCAATGTAAACCAATCTGGCGATTCAATTTTTAGCCACATGTTTTTTATAATAGAGCAATAAATATTATATTTTGTGACAATGCAATAATCAAAATTCCGTTGAAAAAACTTCTAATGTCTGCACTGCAAACTAGAGTGATTTTGATAGTTAGATAGTTTTCAAAATGCTTTAAAATCTATAATTATCTACGTAAAGTGAATACTTAACATGTACTTTAAAAGAAGACAAGACATAGACTGGGAGTTGCAAACGCGAATAAAAATGTATGATTTTGTTGTTAAACTAAGGTTTGAAGTCGCCCCAGCAGATTATAGTCACCTCGGTTTACGGTATCTCATTTAACAAGCTAAAACAAAGATTAGTCAAAATAAATGAACTCTAACTTGATAAAGCTTTTATCTTTTCGTACAGTCGGGCCCTTTTCCAGATTATAGAATGGTTGATTACAATATTTTACGATTATTAACGCAATACAATTTTATGGCGCCATCAAAAAAGTCATATTCGACTCAGTGATTCTAAAATTAAAGTATTATATTTCATGAATTTATTATTAATAGCAATTCATTTCTATATTAGAAATAACAGCAGCCAAATCGCATAAGGTATATTCTAGAAAAAGACATTATTTTGGGCCGTAGATCCGACCCGGGCTCAGAGTGGATTGAATAATAGAGATCTAATAATAATCATTTAACTTTAATCCAACCAGCAGCCGTCGTGACGTGTGTTCCTAAAGGAAAGACCACGAATTAGACCGAACCATGTTGAACTAAGCTCAATGAAAAAATTTAGTTATATGTTTTTATTACACCATATAATGTCATTATGTCATTTAATATCCAGGATCTATGCATCCAGTTAAATTCAGTGCAGTCCCAACTAACTCAACCAGACTAAATGTTAGCTTCAATTAAACTTACAGACCTTAAACTTTGGTACTTATCGCATTTACTAGTAGTACAAATACTAAACTAATAAACTACACCAACAAACATTCATAAAATTTAAAATATACATAAGGACACATAAGATATAATTTCTCTGTGTAAATCTTGATTACCTTTAATACTTTTTAATTTTGGGAGCTCATTAATGGTAAATACGGTCTATATGTCGTAAAAAATATGCCTATTCTAACTGTGAATTATTTAAAACTAATATTGATTATTTGATTAGCCCTTACGTCACTTATGTGTTTTGTAAGTTCTCCCAAAAGTCTTCCTTCTAAATCGGACACTCTTGACTGAGTGGTGGTGTGGTCAAAGTGGTCGCCCATCACTGTGGTTGCCGCCTTCACTATCCTTCTCCATCAGTCTGTATTGGCCATTTGGCTAATACATTCTAGTGTAGGAATCTTGGTGACAAATTTGATGCTCTTTTTTGTCAAAATTTTCAACATCAAAGAATTCAAACTAAAAAGCCCGTTTCGCATTTACATTTATTATTTTGGGACAGAATAAGCATTAAACTTTAATAACCACAAATCCTCTCACTAATCGCCTAGTAAAACCGCGTTGGAAATTCCGAAAACATCGTGTGCTCCGTCATAAAGAGTTGGCGAAAAATTATTAGGTAAATCAGAGGCCGAGGCTCGTTTACGTGACAAATCGCCTGCGGCCGGAGCCCTCTTTATAGGGGCCTATTTGTCTACAGCACGGAGATTAAAAAGCAGTGCCTCTCGTAATTCCTGCTTTGCCATGTCCCCGCCGTTCGCGTAATTTAATTTTATTGTCCTCCCCGAGCTTAATTTAAATGTGTACGCGAATATTCGGGCACTATTCTTGTTTATTATTAAGTTAATATATTCGGTATATTTGAATATCGCCGTTTTTGCTTTCGCCTCATTAGGTGCGACGTTCGTGCGAATGTTTATGGTTCCGGACTAAATAGTTGCTTCGTCTACGTCGTTTGCGAATAAATCGTTATTTATCATAGTTTTATGCTGTACATTTTCATTGGGTTATACCTCTAAATAAATAAATTTTAATAACTTTGTAACGGTACCTTACAGAAGATTTTAGGTTAAAGTTTTAAGGATTAGTATTTGCATGAAAGATGAAGTGCCGGCTTTAAAAAGCAATCCATTAGAAGAGTCGAGTGTAAAGTGTAGGAAGCAAAAATCGAACTCCACTCCGACTAATGAGGACGAAAACTAAAGCGAAAACTTTCTTGAAGTAGCTGCACGATTGCATATTCACGAAATCCGTCGCATGACAAACACAACCGTAAATCAGGCCCAACGATAATTTCACCTACATTCCGTTGAATTTATTGTTGAAATTACATCCAAAGCGGAACGATAAACACCAGCGTACCGAACTTGTAAAATAGTAAATAAATATCTCAATCGAAAGTAAAAGAGTTATGTGAACGGGACATGAAACTAGTCAAATGTTTTCAGTATGGTCCAAACGATTTTAATAGCTACAATGGCACGGCAGTGTTGTACATAACAGTTATTATTATAGAGTTGAACTAATCTTAATTAGTTAATGGCAAAGTAAAATGCGGTATATTTTGTGCGATAAATAACCTGGTAATGTTCCGACAACTTCTTTTGTTTAAAGGCTTAATGATTGTAACGATTGTTTTTCGTTCTAAAAACTCAGGAAGATCACTTAAGTCGAATATTATAGAATACGCTTACGAAGAAAGTATTTCCAACAATCAGAATTGTATCTTACGAATAATTTATTTTTAATTTATATTTTCTTGTTTGTTTAATGTCAACTCTACAATAAGATTACCTAAATACTTTTTTGTTCATTGCATATTCAAAAGCGCTGGTGGAATGAGAGAAAAACCATGTCAAAATGTCTTTAATGATCAACTCGCAAACAGACATATCGCACTCCCAGATCGACAGTGGTTCAACTCAAAATAATGCACTATTTAAAAGTAGGTAGACGTTCTAGAATTTAAATTAGGTCTAAATTAAAATGATACATTATTTTGAGTTGACCCACTTTTGATGGGAAGTTGATATTAATTAACATGAAATCTTACTATCATACGTTTTGGTTAACTATTTTTTTAAATATTAATGGAACTTACCTACACTATTAAATCACATTGTCAGTTAAATATTTTCTAAAATAATCAAATGGTCACAGGTGGCTAGATTTGACTTATCAAATCGAATCTAGATGTTGTTTGGCTTTTTCGTTAAGAACAAATTCTTTTACTAATTGCTCTTTAATGCATTTTTTCACAAGTTCATACCTTGAGCCAAAGTGCATGGAATCGCATTAGAATCGGCAATCGCCTGACACCACCATGCTGATATTCGGAATAATTACTCGAACATGCGATGCGGTGCAGAAATCAAAATGATTTGAAAAGTTCATTAGGTTTTTTGTGATGTGGCAAAAAGTGCCTTTTCGAAGCTGAAAGTTTGCGAGTTGTTTTTTTTTTCATTGAAGTGGTTTTGTAGTAGGGTTATTTGAATTGGCTATTTGAGTTTAAGAAATTCCAAAGCCTCAATTTTGTTACGACCATCATCTCAAGATTCTAGGACTTATTTTAAGACTGTGTCAAACTAAGTGCCGAATTAAGATTTTAGGACTGTATCAAACTAATTACTGTCGCTTAATAGTTTAGCAATTATAACTGCTTCTAAGCTGGGGCTTTAATTTAATACCCCATAAACAGCTATTAATGATTGATAAATACATAATCTCTGTAATTAAGAACACCTAGTAATTAAAGCAACAAGGCAACATCATAGGTTTTAATCTAGATACTGCTTAAAATATATAAATGATGCGAGAAGAAGTACTTACAAAATCAATTCTTAAAAAAAGGTTGAGTGGCGTATGTTTAACTGTTACAGAGATAGAACTAAAAGAAGAAAAGTAAATCTAATACAAGAACCGTATTGTTAACAACTTTATGATTTATCAACTTAAACAGGTTCAGTCAGTCAATCAGTTTGATTTTTCAAAGATGAACGGAAGACTCGGTGCAGTTATACTGATTTTTTTGTTTAGATGGATTTGCAAATGAAAGTGCATGAGCGCACTATACGAAAAGCCGCGCGGCTTTAGCATGCCGTCTCTCTTCAAAGTATTGCTTGAGAAAGAGACGGCGCGCTCAAATTACGCTGTTAGCTGCTTAGTGCGTATGCGTACATAGCCTAACTTATGCTTTTTGACACCAATGTAGATTGATTTGATTAAACTCTGTCAAAAAGGGGCTAAAACGACTATTTTGTGTTTAAAATGTTCTCATGGTTTTTTTCCAATAAGCAACCAAATTTGTTTCTCTAGTTTCCTTCACGTAATTATAGCAAAACCATCCAACCCAGCTATTTCCATTTTCTAATCACGTGACAGGTGCCAAGCTCATACAGTTCAAATTAAGTCATAGTTATTAAACCGCCGCGACAGCGAATTAATGGATAGTTAGCATGTTTAAGCTTGTTCTAGAAGTTATGGCATGTTCTTGGATTGTAAGGAATACTTTATTTTAAATTATCATGATAAATTGGAGGGGCTTTAAGGAAACGTCGTATTAAAACTATTAGAGGAGCTATCTGATTTTACTTAGTGAATAATAAATAATATCGTGTAAAACTACTGCATTTTTATGCACACTTTTTCATGAATATTTTTAATAATATAACGTCGCTGACCGCTTGTAGTTTTTGCGATTCTAATGTTACCGTGAACTGCTTCAACTTTGCCCTCTGGCCCCAACATTGCCTGATTCAATTTGGAGTCGATAACCAGCACCCTTCTAGGTTTTTAAACTTTTATCCCCCCGTAAAAATAATTCCCGTGTAGATAAAAGTTTAAAACCTATAAGAGTGCTAAGTTATCGACTCTAAATGGAATCAGGCAATGTTGGGGCCAGAAGGCAAAGTTGAAGCAGTTTACGGTACTGAATTTGTTATGATGCGATGGATTATTCCAGGAGAACAATGTACATACCCGGATAATTTTACTCGTAACGTGACTAGGTCAAACAGTTCATTTATATCATAATCACAGCACCATGTCATCAACATATTCTAAATTCAAAACCCGTTGCCAACTCAAAACGATAAATTATTCGCTGCCCGCTACAACCTCCCCACAAAATTTCACCGGTTCGTACAAAGTTAAACCATATCTTCAAAACCGAGGATAAGCTTTTGAGTAACTCATAAATCGTATTATAGGATCTTGTGAGGCCCAAAAATACACAGTAAAAGTCCCAGCGTCAAGGGAAATCCCTGCCCACGAAATTAATAAGATATGCACGACGCAGGGAATAAAGTGGCCAAGTGGAATAAACTTGCGCAAGCAATTCTCTGGAGTCAAACGTCTGGGGGATAACAGGAAACAATCATGAACTACGTCACTGAAGGTGATCAGTGAGACGGTTACTATGCAGCTGCTCGAAGAAGGGTATGTTTTCATGTGTTTATTTCGAGTGTATGTATATCTATTTTTTTAAGCCCATCTAAATCAAAATCAATATCAAAATGTTTATTTGCAAACAGGCTGCAAATGGTTGTTTTATGTGTCACTTTGTTGGACTACCAGCGCTTTCGGAAAGACCATCATTGCCAAGAAGAATGCGCCGCAAGAAAACTTGACAGAAAGACATTTTTTCAAAACAAAAGCCTGAGTTATCATTAGATTTGTCAAAACTATCGGGGTGTCATAGAGTATACAATATTTCAAAATGGTGTCAACGAAAGCTAATATTCAGCTGCTGAAAGAGGAAATCAAGTCTAGAATAGGTAGCCTAATACTCCGTTAAATAAGTAACTTAAAGTTAAAAAGTCGGGATCCATTACTATTTATTCTCTGCCATTACTGGGAATTTTTGAGCTAGTCACGATTTTAAATATGTCCCGACTTCTAAAGTTTGAGTTACTTAACTGAGTACTAGACTACCTACTAGACTTGTTTTCCTTTTTAGTTTTCATTCAGTTTTTTTAAAGCAGTAAAGTGTAGGTATTTATGTAGATAACAGTGACATGGATAAACATTTTCATTAGGAAACCGCCGCAAAGAGAGCAATCAGCTATCAAATATTTTCTCGCCAAGAATAATATTAAATAAAATCTTGGCAAGAAAATGTTGTTGGTACAACAGATTATTATATAGATCCCATGTCAGTAAACGATACACATTTGTAAATCGTCTAAAAAATTCAATGAAAAAAACTATGAATATTTTTTCCCCACTACAGATCTCGAATTAACATGTCAATTTGTCACAGCGCAGCTAACGAGCAGCGCTCTCACTCGAGTGGGCCGAATGGGCCGGATCGGTGTCGGAATTAAAAAGGCAAATCGTCGATCGACCCGCTCTCAATTAGCGAACCGGTGACAGCCAGTGGCGCAGTAGGTGACGAGAATGGTGAAGCTGTGTTATTTGAAACTGCAATTTCAGGGAATAGTTGGAGAGTTTTGGTTGAATTTGATGGCAAGTGTGATAGGATATTTTCAGTGTAGGTGTGGTTAAAGTTACCAATCCGCACTTGGCAGAATTTGAGAGAAAGAGATAAAGAAACATTTACTCACACATATACGACACCTATTTATAAAAATACAATAGAAGAAGATAATATCAACTGCTAGATTAGAGTTATACTAGGTATTTGGCATTTGCATAGATTTTAGGTTTAGGATGAAAAGAAGGCAATGGGCGGGCCACATCGCTCGAAGAACAGATAACCGTTGGGGGAGAAAAGTCCTCGAGTGGCGACCACAAACCGGAAGACAAAGCGTTGGCAGGCCTCCCATCAGGTGGGCGGGCGACATCGTGAGAGTTGCGGGATACCGGTGGATGCAAGTGGCGAGTTGTCGTTCATTGTGGCGTTCTAAGGGGGAGACAGTGGACGTCTTCCAGCTGATGATGATGATGATGATGAAAAAAGGTATTCACAAAGGTCTTCAGTTTCAGTTCCCTGGTATTGATTCAGATCCCTCGTCTGTCCATTGTAACAGCTAAATTAGTAGTGAATAAAATATGCGCCCCCGACGGCGCTGATTGAAATAGTAAACTCTATACTAATGATCTCAAGTAGATAAATTTGGGTGAACTCATTTATGAGAACAACTGTTCAGGATCACTTTGTTTGTCGTCCATGTCTCTGTCCGGAATGTTCTTAGGAATGACTTGTGAAAAAAGATCCAAGCTCACTGGATCGAAAGATTTCGAAAGTGTATTTTCATGCAAAAACCACAAGAAATATTTTTGTTTAATTCAGTGTTGAAATTGTACGTTTATTAAAGTTCTATTTATATTTATTTTTTTTTTTTAATAAAAGTAAAACTTTTTTTACTCTTCCTTTTAAATTTTAACGAAACTCACTGTATGACTAGCACACGCATTTAGCTGGTTATTTTCACGTTCTCTATTACAAATATGAATAAACCAATCACGAGCACTTCACCACTAGGACCCAATATTAATAAAGTAATCATAATTCAATGAACAGATTGCAAGCACGGCCCTCACCCCGAGCGGTTTCAATATGAAAACAATAGGGAGAATTCCCATAAAACCCCGACATGGGAATCAATTCTGATCATAACAACGAATTTTTCCATGTGCAAAAATATTAAGGGGCTACAACCATAAAGATTCTTTAGTACACCGTATTTTATAAAATACTTTTGATTGTTTTCAGGAAATATTCTGAACATAAAATGTACAGTACTTAGTACATTTTGTAGTCACTTACTGGTTACTGGTAAAAAGAAGTAATAAATCAAATGGTGAACGCTCAATATAGTTGTCAGATACTTCAATTGGCTTTATTGTTACTATTAAATAAGCTTATTCTTTAATTTATAGCTGTTGGTTCTCCGAAAATCCATACTAATATTATAAATGCGAAAGTGTATGTGTTTGTATGTTGGTGAGTTTGTCCGCCTTGCATGTCGAAACGGAGCGACGGATCGACGTGATTTTTGCAATAGAGATAGTTTATGGGCCAGAGCTAGTTTAGATATAGATAGAGATAGTTTAATACTACATAGTATATAGTTATAGTTTGATACTTTAATGAATGATATATGTATATTTTTAAATCTTGTTATGCCATTCTGTGTTGTGGATGAATAAAGTTATTTCTATTCTTTTCTATTCTATAGGACATAGGCTACTTTTTATCCCGGAAAAATGGACAGTTCCTGAGGGAACAGCGCGCGATAACCGAATTCCAAGCGGGCGAAGCGGGTAAATAAATAAAATAAATAAATATACTAACTAGCAAATGATTAAGTCTTTTTAGTAATGTAAGTTTGTGAAGTATGTAAGTATAAGTTTATTTATAATAATAAAAGTTTTTTTGCTGACTACTTTTTGTCATCCAAAATGAATTATGTTGAAGAGTTTCGCTTTGCAGAGACAATTTTGGCCGTGTAGTAATATGAGCTACTTAAAAATGACAATGTTCAATCTTTTACAGTAACACAATAGTTTACTGTAACATCAACGCATATTTGCTTGGTAAGCGCTTCACCAATGTCTATAAATACCTATACATTAATAATACAATCGGACATAATTACTACGGACAACTGGTGTATCATTCCACACCCTCGTATTACCACCTATCCCTCAGCCTGACCACCAGAATTGTTTCACTACCAAAATTTACTGTATTGTTACCACTGTTAAATTTGTTACCAGTAAATACCAGTGTTAAATTTGCACAAATATGCCAACCTCAATCAGATACCAGGAAGTGAAGGAAGGAAGGACGTGGTCGAAAAATGATTTCAGAGATCATCTTTCAAACGAAACATTCAATATTTCGGCCCATAAAAAGTTGCATAATCAATTATACCTTCATCAGATCTGTCAATAGTAAAGGATTACGTTAATCTGACAATTAATTAAGCCAGTCAATTTGGACAGTGATTAAGTCGTAGGCGTGAAATTTATAATTTGGTTTGGCAAGTTTCTGTCACAAAATATTATTAAGATGCGTTTCCATTGAGGCACGAAGACGTGAAAAGTAGACTAATGACGTCATCAGCATGCGTTTAATGTAATAATTATCAACACGATAATTGTCAAACAAGAATGTGCGACAACAATGCACAACCTGACAATTCGTGCCCTTTTGTTATATTTATTGCAATTATCAGGTCGAAAACAAACAAGCTGAGATAAATGTGGTGCATCGGAGAAATTTGTGTCTGTATCACTGTCCAGCGGTGGTGTAGCGGTATAGCACGCGGCAGAGAATGCCGAGGACCTGGGTTCGATTTCCAGCGCTGGTCTTATTTTTTTGGTTTTTCTATGCATCTATATTTCAGTTTGTATTTTCGATATGGGTTTTACGGGATAACCGTAAAAGTAACAAAAAAATTTGGAATTGGAATCAAAAATACAAAAAGATAACCAATCTTAATTATCAGGTCGTAAATTTAGGGTCGTTAATTAATTGGGAGTGCATTAATGGCACATAGGTGACTCACGAGCAGGCAGAGTGGGGTCTTTTATTAAAATTTATGTTTTTAATTTTATTCTGATTCAAAAACGTTTCGTTGAATTCCTCTATTACATTTTGGCACTGGCAGTCGGGGTTTCTGACTGTTTTAATTAACTTTTTTATTTAATAACTAGCTTTTGACCGCGGCTTCGTCCGCGTGGAATTCGGATATCGCGCCCTGTTTCCACGAGTACTGTGCATTTTTCCGGGATAAAAAGTAGCCTATGTCACTCTCTATGCCAAAAACCACGTCGATCCGTCGCATCGTTTCGACGTGAAAGACGGACAAACATACGAACACACTTTCGCATTTATAATATTAGTATGGATACTCTTTTAATGATCCTTAAAAATTATAGCTTAAATGTGTTTAAAACATAACGTATATCAGAATGGGCTAATATTAGCTTTCATTTGATATCCATATCTTTACTTAAAAATCAAAAATCCCCGGTCCATACTTTTTCGTTGATAAGATTTTTGAAATATTATATTATACGTATACCGTAAGTTAATCCGACACTTTGACGGATCTTAGCCATTTAGGCTACAAAGTGGACCACATAACCTAACCAACGAAAAGCTGGAAAACCGCCGACTTTGTCACTTCAAAGTTCAATATCTCAAAAACGGCTGAACCGATTTTAATTAAACTTGTCTAAGAACCATCGCTAGAAAACCTGCTTTCAAATATAAAAACCGCATTCAAATCGGTCCACCCATTTAAGAGCTACGGTGCCACAGAAAGACAGACTGATAGCGATCAAAGATATATGTAACACCCCTCTTTTTGCGTCGGGGGTTAAAAATAGACTGACGTAACATGCATAAATACGCTTGAAAAACGTATAAAAAACATTCATCATAATCCCAGCCTATAAACGTCCCACTGCTGGGCACAGGCCTCGTCTCAGAACAAGAGGGCTTGGGCCATAGTTCCCACGCGGGCCCAGTGCGGATTGGGAACTTCACACGCACCATTGAATTGCTTCGCAGGTTTGTGCAGGTTTCCTCACGATGTATTCCTTCACCGCATAGCTCGTGGTAAATTTCAAATGTAATTCCGCACATGAATTTGGAAAAACTCAGAGGTGCGAGCCGGGGTTTGAACCCACGACCCTCTGTTTGAGAGGCGATAGGTCAAACCACTAGGCCACCACGGCAATCATTTCATATCAATCACAAATTCAATCAACTAAGCATCCAACGGAATACCGGCCAATAATTTAAGCAAGCCTTGTTTGCCAACGAAGACCTCCGGCTTATTTGCGCTGTGATTTATGCATCACCGGTTGTAGGTTAGATTGGGTTCTATTACTCGTAGTGTGTACCCAATGGTCCAGATCCATTGTTATCTGTCATCCTAGGAGGATGATCGTACTATCCTATCCTACTTTAATATTGACGACCGGATGGCTAAGTGGTTAGAGCACCTAACTACGAAGCTTGAGGTCCTGGGTTCGAATCCCGGCCGGGGCAAATATTTGTGTGAATAACACGAATGTTTGTTCTCGGGTCTTGGATGTTTAATATATATTTAAGTATGTATTTATCTATATAAGTATGTTTATCCGTTGCCTAGTATCCATAGTACAAGCTTTGCTTAGTTTGGGACTAGGTCATTGGTGTCAAGTGTCCCATGTTAAAAAAAAAAAAAAATATAAATATGAAAGTTTGTGCAGATTTTTGGATATTTTTTTGTATTTTTTATTTCAATTCCAAATAACCAAAGATTCCAAAAAAACAATCTTAATTTGATTGCTTAGAAACGATATCTCTTGTCCGGGTGAGCGGTTAGTTCCAAAGGAATGCCGAAAAAGTTTGAGGGCTTACGGCATAGATGTCGCTAGCGTCGCTGCTTAAGTGACTAAGTAAGAAACACAAGCTGAGATATGAGATGCATAGGGAAATTCGTGTCGGTACCGTTGACCATCAGTGGTGTAGCGGTATAGCACGCGGTACGGATTACCGAGGACCTGGGTTCGATTCCCAGTGATGGTCTTATTTTTCTGTTTTTTCTATGCATCTATATTTCAGTTTGTATTATCAATTTCGGTTTTACGGGATGACCGTAAAAGTAAAAATTTGGAATTGAAATAAAAAATACAAAAAGATTCCAAAAAACCAATCTTAATTTTGGATATTTGTTACCCAATCACGCAATAACAGCTTAACGGATTTATATGAATCTTGGCGTACAGATAGACAAAGATCTGCATTGAGACATGAGATGCTTGATATCCCGGTAATGCGTTCCCGTGGGATAATACATTAAGTTTAAACAAGAATAGAGGGCGCTGTTCATGAACGGTGTCGTTTGCAATCAATAGATGGCGTTGTGTTGTTATTTTAAAATTTATGACGGTGGAAGCATTCTACACTTCCACTGAACGTAGATATAGTTAGTGTTTAGTATTGTTACTAAGGGACCCCATACATCCCTGTATTTCTTTTATTATTATGTTTTGTATTTTTTTTTCTTTAATTGTATAATATAGTTTTTAAGTATTTTATTTGTAATTATATTTTTATGAAAAAATGACTTTCTGCCAAGTTTCTTGCGGCGCATTCTTCTTGGCAATGATGGTCTTTCCGAAAGCGCTGGTAGTTTAAAAAAATGACGTGTAAAAGTGCCCATTGCGGCCTATTTACTGAATAAATCATTTGAATTTGAATTTTTTGAATTTGAATTTGAACGTTGTTCTTTCAAGTAAGGCCCACGTCAAATTTGGATCATTAGAATTTGAAGCTTAATGTCAAATGTGCTGGGCCCGCGTGGGAACTACGACCCAAGCCCTCTCATTGTGAGAGGAGGCCTGTGCCCAGCAGTAGGTCGTATTTAGGCTGGGATGATGATGATGAATGTCAATTAGTGAAGTTTGACATTTAGCTTTGAGGAATGTCCTAAATTAAGGACGTTACGTTTTTCGCGCTGTCATCGTTCATCCACCATTACCTCTCATATTTCGTTTTCTATATTTTTTTTTAACCTACTAGACACTGGCAAAATTGTCCTCCAGTGGACAGGCCATATTTTTTGTAAGAATCAACAACAACAAGGATGTTACGCCTTACGAGGTTAAATTTCAAATATAATTAAACATTCTTATAATAGATACACCCTTTATCCCATTCAGATGAATGAAATAACAATCACTCGTTCATTCATTATTCAAGCTGCACGTTTCCATTGTCATCCGTCTCTGCACGAGCGCAGTCTAATTCTCACGCTCATGAACGGTATTTATCGTGGCAATTAGCTCGATTGAGACGGAAGGCGCAGATTATCGGTGACGTATCGTATCTTTCAATGGAAATAATGTTTTTAGGAGTTTTAGCCTATCATAGACGCTTGGTGCTTTGTGTGCGTGCGTGAGCGTGTGTGTGTATGTTTGTTACTTCTTCATGCCAAATTTGAATTGAATTTGGAACAGAGACAGTTTATACCCGAACTCGTAGTAACACAGGCTACTTTTCGAGTCGAATTTTAAATGTTATACAAGTTTATTTTAGCTCAAAAATGAAATTTTAAATTTAAGTACTTATTTTAAAACAGACATCCACCCTTCCGGATGAGAAAGAACAATTTCCATAGGGTAATGTCTGTTTTAAAATAAGTACTGAAATATAAAATTACACTTTTGACGTAAATAAAGACTTATATAACATTTATAATTCGACTTTTATGACTTTTCCGCCCATAAATAATAAGTTAATTGACGACCGGATGGCTAAGTGGTTAGAGAACCTGACTATGAAGCTTGAGGTCCTGGGTTCGAATCCCGGCCGAGGCAGATATTTGTGTGAATAACACGAATGTTTGTTCTCGGGTCTTGGATGTTTAATATGTATTTAAGTATGTATTTATCTATATAAGTATGTTTATAATTTATTGAATCAGGCGTTACTTTGCGGAGGTCCATATCAATGAACTAAAATAATTTCCTTGCTCACCCGCGACCTTACGATAGCTAAGCTTATGCAAAATATGCGTGTTCATGCAGTTCCTCCACCTCCACACTGCAAGAACACACACAAATCACACAAACCCATCTATCACCACCACCACACTACACTGACGCGTTTCGAACTCAACCAGAGCTCATCTTCAGAGTGACACAACCGTACACCATGCTACCAGTTGTTAGACCCGGTCTAACAACTGGTAGCATGGTGTACGGTTGTGTCACTCTGAAGATGAGCTCTGGTTGAGTTCGAAACGCGTCAGTGTAGTGTGGTGGTGGTGATAGATGGGTTTGTGTGATTTGTGTGTGTTCTTGCAGTGTGGAGGTGGAGGAACTGCATGAACACGCATATTTTGCATAAGCTTAGCTATCGTAAGGTCGCGGGTGAGCAAGGAAATTATTTTAGTTCATTAAGTATGTTTATCCGTTGCCTAGTATCCATAGTACAAGCTTTGCTTAGTTTGGGACTAGGTCAATTGGTGTCAAGTGTCCCATGATATTTATTTTATTATTATTTATTTATTAATTGAATAAAATATAATTGCCATAAGAATACCTACGCCTTAGATATTAATGTCTTCTGTTGGATAGTTAATATAATAATAATAATCGTATAAGCGTGAACGCATTACAAACAAGCAAAAATCACAACTACTTTTATAATACACGAGTTTTTTCCCCTGATTTCCCTTCGTTGGGTAGCTTATTAGTAAAGATGAAGAGAAAAGCTTATATAAATAGCTCACTAAATAAACATTACTCAGTCATTAAATGAAACTAAGTAACTGATCAAAAATGATACTCAATCAATGATCGCTATTTGTCCAACGAATCGTCAATATATCTCAATCAAATCGCCCGATCGGTCCATAAATCGGTCGAGCGATTAGTGCGCGGATCGCTGAATCTGAGTTATGAAGCTGGTCCGCTGAAATGTCGCAATGGTTACAGGAATAGGGTTCACATTGCGATGGCAATGTGTTACGGAGTGACGTAGCATGAAGACATTAAGAGAATAAAATATGTATGAGGGACAGTGTAAAATCTCGTAAATTATTTTTTCATTGATGACGCAAAAACACGGATTTATCTGTAAAGGGAATTGGCCTTTTACTTATATACATAACCTGGAGTTTGGGACTATGTCAATTACTGACAATTTTATCATTATAAAATCAATCAATTGTATAAGTACTACTTATACATATAACATTTAAAATTTAAAAGTCATCAACATCATCATCAGCCTACAGCAGTACATTGCTGGACATAGGCCTCTTCCGTGGCGCGCCACAACACTGTATGTCTGTTGTTTTTACAATATTAACGAAATATTTGATGGAGTATGTTGGAGTTATGTCCAGCAGTGGACTGCTGTAGGCTGATGATGATGATGGATTTGATGGAGTGTATAGGTAGATTATATTAAGTGTTGGATATAATGTATTTTATTCTATTGTTAGCTGTAAGAAATTCAAACACAATCTTGCATTGTTTACTAAACAAATGATGTCTATGTCTATACTCGTAATAATACGTGACCTACACGAAAACAAAAATAAAAAAGTAGATCACGTACAACCTAGACATCAAGTCTTGTGACAGTTCAATCGTTTTTTTTGTTCCGTGTCAAACACTATAGCGCTGAACCACCATGCTAATAGTACGATCGAAATTATCGATATTACGCGTGACATTTACGATTTTATGATTTTCCCAGGGCTACAATTGATAAAATAACTAGCAACCCTAAGAACATAAAAAACATAATTAAGAATTTACTTATTAAGGGCAACTCATAGCCTAGCAACTAAAATCTTTAAAAATAAAGATTAGCTAGGAATATTACTTAACTAATTGTAAAATTGTTATGAAATACAGTTATAATTTTTTTTTTTTTTTTTTTACACAAAAAAAACATAAAGCATCGAAGAAATCATAAGAGACGACTGAGGATATAGGTTAAGGTATACCCTAGGCGACAGGCTAGCAACCTGTCACTATTGTACCGTTTTTGTCAAACTTAAAACCTGCTAAAAGTGGCTCCGAAACGGTAACGTTTCGTGTGCTCTGCCTACCCTATTCGGGAATACAGGCGTGATGTTTGTGTGTGTATAAGAAATCATTACAGCCGTTTCTGAGATCCCCGATATAAAATTAATAAATAAATATAAAAGAATTGCTCATAACTTTATGAGTTGATATTTTATTGGTTTCGGTGTCGGCCGAAACCGAGATCCAGGCCGAAGATTCGATTTTGGTTTTGGCCCAATATTCCGTTGACACAATTTGCACTCTTGACGGGCCGAGCATAGCGCACTAGCGACTCTACATCCCTATTCTGCGGCGATATTCATTTGTATGCAGCTCGCGTTTCGGATGCGGTCGTTCACTAATTGATAGCTGCTCAAGTGCCAAGAACCGATTTAAGTGAATTTTTCGCCGAGTTTTAATTAAGTTTAATACAGCTATGTCGGTGACTTTAGTTCTTCGACAAATTTCCTAATTCCAGATTCTATCGCGCAAAAAAACTTCAAGCATAACTCTCTCCACCGTTACTAATTAGTTTTTATTTGTAAAAAATGTCACGAATAAATGTTTTTCTTTGTTTCTTTCTTTCTTTAATTCTGAGCTACGCCAAGAGGCCAAGAGTTGTAAGTGTTGTTCGATTTGAAAGACAACTTTTCATAACCGCGTAGGTATATCAGGTTTTATAGAAGCATCCAAGCGACATATAAATAACTTTGACGTACTTGGCTCACAGTTATAGAAGACTAAGGGGCTGTTTCACCACCCATTGATTAGTTTTAACTGACGGATAAATATGACGGCAGACGGCATCACATTTATCCGGCAGGTAAAATTAATCAATGGGTGGTGAGAAAGCCCCTAAGTATTCTTTAAAAAGCTTTGGAAAAATACCACTCCTTGCAGTCGGGTAAAAATATCGCGGAAACTCACATTTGAGTCTTCGTCGATCATTTTTCTTAATTAAATTAGAATCAGGAGATCCGGCACGTAATTACACCTTGGATTTTAATTACAGATTTTGCTTTCGCTCTTAATTAAAGTATAAAAAATGGTTTCAGGTGCTCTTCAATTGTTTTAAGGGCATTTAGACTTTGCACAATATTATTTTAGGACGCATTTTTAATGTGTGATGGTTTTTTGTTATGGAAAGGACAACAATATGTGTGGTTTTGTTTTAGAAGTATTTTACCTATGAACCTAATTGCTTCATCAAATTATATTAGAGAGAAAATACATTTTTTTTATTCGACTGGATGGCAAACGAGCAAGTGGTTCTCCTGATGGTAAGAGATTACCACCGCCCATAAACACCTGCAACACCAGGACTATTGCAGATGCGTTGCCAACCTAGAGGCTCAAACATTTATTTAACGTCTTAAAAACATAACATCACAATCACATAACAATGGAAAAAGACGAGACATATGTACACGACGCTAAATACTATATATTACTCAGCATACCTACCTAATGTCACGGCAAGCCGCGATGCTGAGTGTAGTAACTGACTGCTGAGTGGACCTAAGTGAGGACCTAAAGGTAAAAACTATCAACGATTACGATATTACTATGTTACGTATGATTACTAGAGAAATCGATACCTAGTTGAAATTAGGTATCGGCTGTGGTATCGGTAACTCTCACCTGTTAAGATGTTATTAGAGTTTGATACTTAAGTTAAGAATGTTAAAAAAGACAGAAAGTCACGAGGTTAGTCTTTAATATGTCAAAAAGACGACAAGATTTACAGAATAGTAGTTGGTAGTTCGATATAACTACCAAGTACTATATGTAAGTCCTGTCGTCTTTTAGATATATTTAGTTCTACAGACCCCAATTTGGTGAAGTTAGAAATTATTTCAATAAATTTATAGTAGATTGTTGCACCAAGCAGAAAGTTATTTATTATCGCACCGAGTGCTGATTTGGAGCCCCAGCGTCAGCGAGGGCTTTAAAAACCACGAGGTTAATATAAATTACTTAATGCGAGGTGCATAATCTGCTTTTCTTTCAACTATTACAGGAATAGTAGACGAAGAAAAAACTTATGCTAAACAATTAATAGGAAAGAAATGACACTAGCACTCGATGATTCCATTTTTGTAAGTTTACATTCACACTCTCAAAAAACGTCGACGGAAAATTCACAAGGTTCCCGCCAATTTTTTTTTTTTAATTCCTTACTTTACTTAGCAGATATATTTTTACCCGCGATCTGTCAAATTTCAGATGGGCGCCAGGTTTGGTTGGCCAACCAAACACACAAAGTTTTTTTTTTAAATACGGCTACTTACTATTTTTGATAGGATTGGTAGCAACATTTTTTGTACGCAATATGTTAAATTTCATAAGACCGTCAGTTGACCAACCTAACACTAGATTTTTTTACACTATGCAGGCTAATTTTATAGCAAAAATACTTGTGTTACCTCTTTGGTCGTGCAATTTAAAAAAAAACTAAAACAATGCAATAAAGGAATTTCATATTTTTTTCTGCTCTGGAGTAGAAAAGTCCCGCTTTGTGCTGGGTATTTAGTGCGGTTATGATGATATTAAAGCATAGTTGGAAGAAAAAGTTGTTATCTCACTGAAAACATTCGACATTTATTCTTAGTTGATTTGTAATTTATCAAGTAGGTACCTACGAGTACATGAGGACTTACGATGCTATAGGTACACCAGAGTTATAGTTTACAAACATAATGCTAAACAACAAAGAATAAACAATAGGTACGTTCCTTTCAAAACAGCCCACTTAGCTATTCAAAAATATTACTATTTCCATAGTTATTATAGAAACTAACCCATCTACGTTAACAAAGACACATTGGCCAATTTGTCCCCGCATGTCGCACGGGATGGCCGGATGAATTGCTCGCATCCTATTGGTGGAAGCCGACGCCGCGCAAATCTGATTGGGCGAGACGAGAGTGATACGTCAAATAACCTATCGGCCTTAGGGTAGTGGGGTGTTAAGCCTGGCCGAATTGATTTCATGGCGCGAATTAATTGCCAATTGAAGTGCAAATGTGAAGTCAAAGTACGGGAAGGGCAGGTGATAGAAAAAAGATACTGCGAAATGGGTTTAGGGTGTAATTATATGAGACTTTGTTGCAATAACGGTTTTACATGGTTTAGGGTTAGTTACATTACATAATATTTCACTGAATAAAGTAAATCGCGGTCTTCATTCTATAGCAAAGTTAGTGCGAGATGAGATTGTCCTATTCTAAAACCAGACGCAGCACAGCCCAACCGTGCTACATCTGACCTTTTCCTAACCGTTTTATACCTCTGTTATCCAAATTAAAATCAACTTTTTATCGTCCTTTAAACATTCAGGATATCTCGGAGCGATTTACAACTTGTTAGTTGACTTGAGTCGTTAAGTTCAACTCGGGCGAGCTCGTGTCCGTTTTTTTCACCTTTTTATTACTTCCTAAATCCCTCAAGCGTTAATAAATCAAATAAATTACGACTCCGACTGGAATGATAAGTTTTTTCTTTAAGAAATACATTTGTTAGCAGCTTAAGTTGGAGATATAACAAACTTGTGCTGAGCAACGGTGGCGCTACCATCAATTTATAAAAGCAAAACTTGTATGAGTTAGCTTTTCTTCTATTTTCACCGTTTTAGTCCAAGAGCTGGGGGTCGATTTTCTAAATTACATCACTCAAAAGTGGTGTAAAATTGTAATCAATTTGAAATGTGAACGTTGGCATGCCTCCCACTAGATGAACTGACGACATCGTGAGATTTGCTGGAAATCGGTGGAGACTAGTGGCAAGTCGTCGTTCATTGTGGCGTAAGGGAGGTATTTCTTCAGCAGTGGACGTCTTCCAACTGATGATGTTGATGATAAATACGTAGTAGTTGATCGTTTTAATAAACTTTTTCAACTATTTGCAAATTTGATTCGAGTTTTGTGGCATTGTCGGCCTACACTAAATTTGATTGGACCCATCCATGGCCTCTTAAGCAGAGGATCGAGAGTTCGAAACCTCTAAGTTTTTCGAAATTTATGTGCGAAATTTACCACGAGCTGAACGGTGAAGGAAAATATCGTGAAACTTCCACAAACCTGTGAGGAAATTCAATGACTTGTGTATAGTTCCCAATCTGCACTGGGCCCGCGTAGGAACTATGGCCTAAGCACTAAATACAAAAATACAGAACTGGCTGAAGAGTACTGGAATACCGGTCCTTGATTATTTAAATAGACAACAACCAAATTCACTTTTGTTTTAACACAACACATCATACATGGAACATTAAGTAAGTTTTCACGCTGTTTTAAATGCCTATTTTGAAACGTTTACGAGCTCTTGGAGTATTCGCTTTAATAAATTTGTACGACAATTGATTAGCGGTTTTAAAAGTATCACGAATGTCGCGATTTTTTATATTCCGTCAGGTCATTAAATTTTTAATAAATGGTTTCCGTGTCAGATAACATAACGTGTCTTTGCTATTCCAAAGTTGCCTAAGACAGATGGTTTGAGTCACGATTTTAAACTAATGTTTTCCAGAACTATAAACTATTATGAAGCAAATTGTAATGATGAAAATTTGGCATTGTGGAGTGTGCCATTTATGACAGAGAGACAGAGGCATCACAAAAGCCACAAAAATGCGACTTGTTAGGGCACTTGGGTTTCCCATATTTCTTTACGGTGCAGAGACGTGGACAAAAAGAAAATAGACGACTTGGAAATGTGGTGTTGGAGCAAAATGCTTAACATTATCATGGACGCAATTTAGGACTAACGTCTCCATTACTAACCCGTCCGTCCGTCCGTCTGTCACCAGGCTGTATCTCATGAACCATGATAGCTAGATATAGCTGTATAACTGTGGCCGCTATAACAACAAACACTTAAAACAGAATAAAATCAATATTTAAGGAGGACTCCCATACAACATGTGTTTTTTGCTACTGTCTAATGTTCTATACACATATACATCCCTGTATTTTTATTATTATTATAATATAGTTTTTAAGTATTTTATTTGTAATTATATTATTATGAAAAAATTACTTTCTGTCAAGTTTCTTGCGGCGCATTCTTCTTGGCAATGATGGTCTTTCCGAAAGCGCTGGTAGTTTAAAAAATGACGTGTAAAAGTGCCCATTGTGCCCTATTTACTGAATAAATCATTTGATTGCGGCAGACGTGAACTTGCCTTCGAAATCCAAAAGCTTAATGGTTACTTGACCTGAAATGTATATTTCAGAACTAAATTATTGTTCTTATTATTTTAAAATTTATGACGGTGGAAGCATTCTACACATCCACTGAACGTAGATATAGTTTAGATATAGTTAGTGTTTAGTATTGTCACTAAGGGACCCCATACATCCCTGTATTTTTATTATTATTATTTTTTGTATTTTTTTTAAAGATTGGTACGGAACCCTTCGTTCGCGAGTCCGATTCGCACTTGGCTGGTTTTTCTAGCCGCGTCTAATACTGTGAGACAGATAGAAGTAGTGAAAACGACGGTGATTCCAATTGCGTTACAATAAGACCTTTGATTAAATTCATCAAACTTCACTCTAAAACCTGAATGATCCATTAGCTCCGTTCCACACTACACCTAAATCAATACAACACTCAATCCACTTACGGCATGTTTAATGACGCGCATTAATCTCCACATTACTACTGATGCCAAGCGATCACGACGATTAGTGAATTAAGCCATACATGCTAATGTGCGAGATCGTAACTCAATGGGCACCAAGTGGAATACAGTATTACAAGTACTTTACTGTTTAGGTTAGCTTGAAAAGATCCCTTTTAGGGATAAGTTCGCCTTTGTACTCTTTTGTTTTGTTGTTTTCTTTTTGTATTATTTTTGTGTTTTATGTACAATAAAGTATTTACATACATACAAGTACAAGTATATAAATATGGTTGGATGTCATTTTGGTTACTTATTGATATTTCAGAAGTAATTATCAGCTTAAAATGTTTCCCAAGGCTTTTCAATACTGTAGGGGATATAGGATCCAAACAAACATGATACCCTACTAGGTAGGGAATGCAATCTCGTTCTTGCGAGATCTCGTTTTCGCGAGATCTCGGCCTTTTTTAGCGAGATTGATCACGGCCGAAAAATGGGCGAAATCTAGCGAGTTTAACGAGATTGCGCTCGAAAATAAAAACGTCTTATTCGAAGCGCAGCAGCAGCGGCCTGAGGTAGCGGTCGCGGGACGAGGTCTCGCTCAGCAGGGCTACTACGAAACTCGAAGTTCGTGCCGTGCGGCCCCTCTCGCTCTCGTATTAAATAGTATAAGTGTCAGAGGGACCGCACGACACGAACTTCGAGTTTCGTAGTAGCCAAGCAGATTCGCTTGAGTTTTGCTTGCGTGCGATGGTCGAAAATTGAGCCGGCGTGCGGCGTGCCGTGCGTTTGTTTACTAGTAATAATAGCGTGTGATGTTAACTGAACAAGTCTTTCATTTGATTTTGATTGAACTATTTTGTTAATTCACCTAATTTCTAAGATCTGGTAATGCGAGATCTCGCGGTATTGTTATTCATAAACTCCCGAGATCTTGCCTGAGCCCCGAGCTCGCGAGATTGCATTCCCTATACCCTACACTTCAGTCCGCTCGTGATCACGGCCACTGTAATGTGGTTGAAACGTCGAGGTAATTATTACTCGCTGTTACTGTCAAGTCATGGTTGTGGTAGGTAGTACGCGTAGTACAGAATCCATCATCTTGTCGAACTTTTTTTTTTATTCGACTGGATAGCAAAGGAGCAAGTGCTTCTCCTGATGGTAAGAGATTACCACCGCCCATAGACACCAGCAACACGAGGGGGATTGCAGATGCGTTGCCAACCTAGAGGCCTAAGATGGGATACCTCAAGTGCCAGTAATTTCACCGGCTGTCTTACTCTCCACGCCGAAACCCAACAGTGCAAGCACTGCTGTTTCACGGCAGGATTAGCGAGCAAGATGGTAATAGCAATCCGGGCGGACCTTGCACAAGGTTCTACCACCTGCAAAAACTACTGGATAAATTTGCAGCCGGAAAATCGGATGTCATGTCATATTTTGCAAGATTTGTTTTACTGCAGCATTAAAATACTGTTGTTACTTGGTTGCTACGATATCACACACACACACACACATCAGGCCTATGCGTCTGTTCTAGACGAATTTTGGCGTGTTGCCTGTGCACAACGTCTTTGGTGGCTGACCAGACCGATGCGAGGGCGACATGTTCACCCACAGGCCACACAAGAGAAGTCTGCGGATGTTGGTGCAGAACCGCCTTGGTTTCGTTTCTGTCTCTTGTCAGCAAGTGCCTTGAGCCAGGTTTCATCGCAATACTTGCGACCCTTCAATACACGTCCGCGCCAAGCTGTGCGTTTCTCCGCCAACTCTTCCCAGTCAAGATGGTCAATTTTTGAGGAGGCCATGTCTCGCTTAGCGATATCGATATCAATCCTACAACAAAACCGTTCCCATTGTAAACAGGTACTCAGTTGAAGTCGCGGACAGCTAATTTAACCACATTTCTAACGTCCGTAAGACTTCTCTTAAAACAGTAGATTACGACAACAATCCAAATAATAAATTCCTTCATTGTCCCCCAAAGAATTGGCCGCCGTCGGAAATCTCCGTCCAAATGTTTCAACTTTAGCCTGACATCAAGACCTGCATTAAGTTTTCAGCAAACGACTCCGATCCGCGGCCAGAAGTACACTGCTCGCCCGCAAGGACTTAATATTTCAGCGACGCACACAAAGCAAGCGTTAGTCACGGGCCAAGTTTTAATTTGCTTAAAGTTGTTACAAGTTGGAACGGGTCCCTAGTTGGGCGCCAAATTAGGTATAGTCACAGACTAAGAGTATAAAACTAGTAAGACTTTAGTTAGTGATAGTTTAATTCGTTTCGTTCGGGGAAGTTTTTTGTTCTTTACAAATTTTGCATGTGCATGGATAGAAAAAGCATATTGATTGCAAGAAGTTTCGCCGCGGAAGGCTATGTTTCCGGTAAGGAATTGCTACGTAAATTAGAATGTCGAGGTTTTTAGAACTTCTGTTTTGGTTCTGCTTAAAGCAACAGCTAGTACCTAAAAGGTAACCTTATACAGGACGTTACAAGAATATTTCTAAAGCGGAAAGGGGGAAATAGTCCCTATTTAAAAAGTTCATTGATGGATGAAAAAGAGTTTATGACTATATGACATACCTACATAACAAAAAAAAAACATTGAAATGCACACACACGCAAACATCACGCCTGTATTCCCAAATGGGGTAGGCAGGCAGGGGTAGGCTTCGGAGCCACTTTTAGCAATTTTAGGTTTTAAGTTTGACGAAAACGGTACAATAGTGACAGGTTGCTAGCCTGAAAAACTACATTGAAATGCAACCTTATTTAAATAAAACTAAAAGTATTACTAGTAGTACTAGTTGATTTTTGATGATTCTTAATCAGTTAATCAGTCAGTATCGCGTTACTTTGCAACCAAATAACTTCTGAACGAATTAGGCTATAAATTTATAATCATAAAATTTATAATCTTAGCTTATTAAATGAGCACAATTTCAGGTTTCAACTAAATCCCAGTTCTATAAGCCAGAGGCGTGAAAATACGCGAATATATGAGTTGAGGAAACATGGCACGGCAGTTTGCCTTGCACTTATATCTTGGCACGACACTGCCGTGCCTTCAGATTTGGTGGTCATTTCAAATTAAAATATAGTTATTGTTTTAATTCCCTGTAACTTAATTCACTCACCGAATTTTGACTTCCTTGGACTGCCATTCGCTGTGCTTGTCGAAACTGATGAGAATCGCCGCGATTTCCTGTAACAAAGTAAAACAAACCTTAGTTTGTTACACATCAAAACTGTTTTTTGGTAATTTGGTTGCTTTTTAGGTACTTGTCTCAACGTTGATGATAAACGACAAGCAAGTAGCTGCGAGAAACGAGTGTGTAGTTTCGATAGTTTCGTTTCTTGCTGAGCTATAAGCCTGCTTGCTGCTTAATAACTGCTGTTTGTTCTTACGGTGTGAATCCTGACTACTAAGCGAGCATTGCTGAGCGAGTTTTGTCTTTAATAGCTCTTGCCGTTGCCACAAACTAGTGGAGAGACTTCTCGCCGGCAGTGTAAACTGCCAGTGATCAAGTTTACTAAATGTATCTCTTTTCTCTTTCTTACTAAATGTATAATACCTAGTCTCCAGCCATCATTAGGCCTTTGTCCTTTTAACAAGCCACGTATTTAGGCTAAATTATTACCAATTCCTGACATGTACCTAAGGTTAAGTTACTAAAAGTTGGCAGCTCCGAAGTTGATACTAGTTCTGAAAGTTGGTTAGTTGCGAACTTGTGGAGGTCAAAGCACTGACCGCAACTCTAGGCGGAGACTTGAACTTGAATGTTGTTAACTTGGTGTTTGTATAATGTTCTATCATGTTATGTCAATAAAGGTTTAGAATAAAGTTTGGTTTTAATTTACGTCGGTACTTTAAATAAAAAAAATCATGGGACAGTTGACACCAATCGACCTAGTCCCAAAGAAAGCAAAGCGTGTGTTATGGGTACTAGGTAACGGCACAGGGCGGCCACGCCATACAAAATACGCGTTCTTGAATCTACATAGGCACGACGACGTCTGTACACGCGTCAATGTGTGCGTAAGACACACAGGGCTGACTATCGCAAAACCCTAGTACTATAGGGTATGTAGGTATGGCTTAGATGTGTAAATAAATGTAATCGCTAATCATATATTTTTATTGAAACCTACTTAAAATGTGTCTGTCTATGTATTTAAGCATTATTATTTTAAATTACAATAAATATATGACTACAAACTTGAACGAATTATTCGGTACCTAATTAGTTATTTCATGTATTAATCGTGATACTTTTAGAAAGCATTATTATTTACAAAGGGAAGTAGGCAGGGTAGGAACCTCAATTTCTCGCGCGCCCACACATCAGTGACCATTTCGCAAAGTTATTGCTCCCGAACTTAGTGCCGTGCGACATCGCGTTGCGCGCCCGAATGCTCCGTCGTCTAAAATCTCAAATAATCTAGACCAAGTCATCTGCATTATTTCAGTAAATAAACAAATATCGTTTTATGCGAAATAAAGATTTGTTATTCTTATTTGCAATAAAGCATTAACTTTCCTTATTTTCTAAGTTTCAAAGTTATATTTTAGTTTTAAGTAATATTTTTTCTAAAGTTTTTCAAATTTGGATGGCCATCCGTCAGAAAGCATGCCACTTGCGAGAATGCGCAAAAATTGCAGCGCCACTTGTTTTTTTTTGAAGATGGCGGATGACAACCGAAGGGTTAGTTTAAAAAAAAATTTTTTTTTCTTATTACAGCTGCACTACAGATAATTCTTCAATGACCGATTACCCTTCGCGGCCATCGATTTATACCCCAGTCAGCGATTAAAATACCTAAGCGCCAATTTTAATAAAGCTATACACAAAAACATCCATGAACGGGCCCATTTTACAAAACGATACGAGGCTCGTAGACATTTTTTCCCGTAATGAACAATATAAAAATAATTTGCTCACCTACGATATACGATAGCTACGTTTATAAATATGTGTTCATGCAGCTATTCCACCTCCACGTAGAGGTGAGACGTATTTACTGGAATAGGTTTTTGGAATAGGTTTTGGCTTTGACGTGTGAGTACGCGTTCCCGCCCGTGATTCTTTTAGCGAACGAGTATTTAGGAGTACGGCGGCTGACAACGTTCCGCCAAAAACAAGCATGATGCGTGCGCTCACTGCGCTCGTCGCGCTTGGAACTATTCGGAAAACGTCCGGGAACTTCGGGTCTTCGGGATCGACCACCTCGCCCTAGCCGTGGCGCGATGAATTCCAGGAAAAAGGAGCGAGTTATTATTTTTAGTTTTTATTTGTTCTAATAACAGTTTAAGCATGAACACAAAAAGGTCCAGTTTCTTTTGATGACATTTCGGTAGTTCGATATTCGTACAACTACTAAAACTAGCACGGTGTATTTGCAATCACGGGAGCGCATTTACGGGAATCATTTTGATTACGCAATGAGTCAATTGAGTTAAGTACTCGTAGATACGCGTGGACCTAGTCTTTGGATCTAGTCTTTTTGTGGACGCGTACTCGCAAGACTCAGTCCGCGTTTTGCCTAGTACGGTACGTCTCACCTCTACCTCCACGCTGAACACGCATATTATTATCACACCAACCTAACTGTCACTCCTAACACTACTTGATGGATAGAGGTAGCTATCATAAAGCCGCAGTCGCAGGCCAGCAAAGTTTTTTTTATCAAATAGCTGGCAAACGAGCATGCGGATCACCTGATGGTAAGCGATCACCGAAACCCATGCACACCTACAGCATTATTAGGGAGGGGGATAGAGGAGGGTGGAAGGGGGGAGGGTAGTAAAAGGGGGGAGGGGAGTTTAGCCTCCGGATCCCCCACTCACCGTACGAGACACGGTAGCAAAACTACTATTTCACGCCGGTATTCTGTGAGTGTGGTACTAACCCGGTCGAGCCGGCCCATTCGTACTGCAGCCAGCAAGTGGTTACAGTAAGGCTCTACCACATTTGAATTGTTTTTAGTTCATTGATAAGTATTTCGCGGCAAATCGAAGACTTAGTAATATTTTTGTATGTCATTTTTGTACAATAAAGAGTATAAACAAACAAACTTAGGGCCCATTTCACCATTAATTGATATTTTTTCTGACAGATATCTGTGATGCCGTCTCTATTTATTTTGTTGAAATAAAACGAGACGGCATCACATTTATTTGTCGCATAAAATTTATCAATAAGTAGTGAAACATGCCCTTTATCAAACCTTTATGAAACGAGCCCCTGATTTAAAATACAGCGCACGCGAGCACCTGTGGCTTTGACGGAGGATTCAATCATGTCAAATGTTTCTAAATGGGCTTTTACATTATTTTATACTGAAAAAACTTAAGAATCAGTTAAACCTTTACATGGCAGTACTACACTGCAATGTTATGTGATATCTGTGATGCTGTCTATGATTATTATAAATAAAATTTAATTTTTATTGAATTTTTTTAATAAAACAAAGATATTGATAATTAAAAACACACACACACAAACATCACGCCTGTATTCCCAAATGGGGTAGGCAGAGCACACGAAACGTTACGGCTTCGAAGTCACTTTTAGCAATTTTAGGTTTTAAGTTTGACAAAAACGGTACAATAGAGACAGGTGACAATTAATAAGGTATCACATTATCACATAATACACTATATACGTCCCACTGCTGCACACAGCAGGGCTACTACGAAACTGGAAGTTCGTATCGTACCGTCCCTCTCGCTCTCGTATTAAATAGTATAAGTATCAGAGGGGCCGCACGACACGAACTTCGAGTTTCGAGTTTCGTAGTAGCCCTTCAGGCCTGTTGTCAGAATAAGAAGAGCTTGGATCGTAGTTCCCACGCAGGCCTAGTGCGGTTTGGGAACTTCACACTTTATTATTATGTTCTTGTTGCTTACACTATGTTTCCTTTCGAATGTAATTTCGCACATAAATTTCGAAAAACTCAGAGGTGCTAGGCCGGCTTTGAACCCACGATCCTGTGCTTGAGAGCCCATAAGTTAAACCACTGGGCTACCACGGCTAACTTTGAATTAAAAGAGTTTGCTCTGACGAAAATGTAAAGTTTATTCATCGAATGTAAATATAAAAACAACCTTTTAAAAGCCCAATAACAATTTAGTTTTGTATAACACACATAAAAAAACACAGCGTGCTCTTTTAAGCGGAACAATAACCTTACCCAACAAACAAAAAGTTGGAAAACCCTCGACCTTGTCACTTCAAAGTTCAATATCTCAAAACGGCTGAACCGGTTTTGATGAAACATATCTAGGAACCATCGCTATAGAAAACCTGCTTTCAAATAAAAGAAACCGCATTCAAATCAGTCTACCCGTAGAGCTACGGTGCCACAGAAAGACACAAAGACACTCAGACACACATAGCGGTCAAACTTATAACACCCCTCTTTTTGCGTCGGTTAAAAATAAAAGAGAGCATTCGTAGAACCTCTACGATTGCTACGCTGTAGCGATTGCTACGAATATAATTAAGAGCTGTTTCCGAGATCCCTAAAATATAAAAATAAATAAACAAAGGTTGCTCGTTTAAAGTTATAAAATGGTTAAATAAAAAATAAAAATAAACTTTTTATTTTGTAACTGTAACAATTTGGTACATTACAAAAATGAAAAACGATGTCACCCGCAGAAGTTAAAAACTGTGTGTATGTATATAATTTTTGAGTAAAATGAAGTCATCCCAAACAAACAATGCAGTCAGTTACTTTAAGTTATACCTGAACATAATATATTGTAACAAACCTACCTACTAATAACTCAATATGGACTCCTAACCTTCACCTTCTCTAATGAGACATTCCATGTCAAAAGTAAACAAAATAAAATAACTGCTGTAAAACATAAAATTTATTACCCTAAAATAACATACTGTATAATAGTCGGTACATTATTTCAATAAACCAAAGCAATATATCACTCTGCTTTGAAACTACAAAAACGAACAAAAAACGATCGCCGAACTTGGCCGAACTTCCACGAATTCCGCCGAACGGACAGCCACTGACAAGTAAACATTTCCCTAACTAATTCAACCCGCTAACATATGCCACGTTCTGCCAGGATTATACTCGCGCTATATATCTTAGGGGCGTGAGGTCCCACTGAGTTTATAAATTTAAAAGCGAATGCCGGCTTGTTATGTGGGAAAAAAATATGCGACTTGTGATAGGGGGATTTAAATACGGCATGCTCTGATTTGAATACAGCTGCTCAGATTTTAATACGTTTAGCTGTGGCGCGAAATTAGTTTGGTATGATAAATGTACATACTCGTCTAGGTTGACAATTGTATTTACTGTGTCGTCCACGAAAAAAGTGCATTCGATGCGTACCATCAGCCAAATATGTGGTCTACCACCCTAAAGTTGATAATCGTTTGCATGTCTTCTTCTTCTCTTTTAAAATATGGCTTTTCTGTCTTTGATGAACGATACTGTCCTAATTAATAGGACAATTTTGCTAGTGTTAAAGTAAACTCTCTTTGAGAGGGACGTTGTACGGTGGTTGTAGTTTTTGCAACTTGATAGTAAAATTCCAGAAACCAAATGTCAGACACGAGAGAAATATAGAATTTTGTGATCACTGTTCACTGTTAAGGTTAATCGCCGCATAAAACACTATCAAAATTATACTTCAACTAGCCAAAGAAACAGAAATAGCAAAATTAGATATTGTCTACATCCGCCATGTTCGAATGCTACAAATCGAATATTTGAATAAAGGAAGTTCTTGTTGTTTTGGTACCATCAGCCAAATATGTGGTCTACCACCCTAAAGTTGATAATCGTTTGCATGTCATAAAACAATAATGCCAATAGACGTGTCTCTCAACTTGAAAGTTCGACTTTAGCGACATATTAATTTGATAGGAACTTGTTTAAAAATTGATAGACCACTTATTTGGCTGATGGTACATAATACACACGGGACTAACTCACGCCTTTATACAAGACGTTTAAAATAGAATTGTAATAAAATTGACTGATGTTGATGATGACTGTAGTAGTACAGTCACCAGCATCAATATCTGACACAATAAATCGTGCATAAATATCTGATACGACATTATTTCTAGGGCCGGTAGAATTTGTCAGAAACTTTTCACGCTCCACTGTGGCCGATATTGATGCGTGACAGTCAGTGCACGCGTGATGATCACAATTGTCTTCCATTCATTGCGATGCCATTGTGTATGTTGGCCAACTAAAAGAAGTTCCTTGCTCACCCGCGACCTTACGATAGCTAAGCTTATGCAAAATATCCGTGTTCATGCAGTTCCTCCACCTCCACACCGTAAGAACACACACAAATCACACAAACCCATCTATCACCACCATACTACACTGACGACTGTTAGACCAGGTGTTGTGGTGTTGTGTGTGTCTAACAACTGGTAGCATGGTGTACGGTTGTGTCACTCTGAAGATGAGCTCTGGTTGAGTTCGAAACGCGTCAGTGTAGTGTGGTGGTGGTGATAGATGGGTTTGTGTGATTTGTGTGTGTTCTTACAGTGTGGAGGTGGAGGAACTGCATGAACACGCATATATTGCATAAGCTTAGCTATCGTAAGGTCGCAGGTGAGCAAGGAAATTCTTTTAGTTCATTGATATGGACCTCCGCAAAGTAACGCCTGTTTCAATAAATTATTTGTGTATGTTGGCCTCAAAAATTTACAATTTCGCTTCCTACTGAATAAATTCCTTACGTCCCTAACGCAAAAACAAGTACCATTATGTTCCATCGATACAGCATTCGTTGAAAATGTGTAATTTATGTTAATAACAATGAACCCCGAACCCTCCAGTAGCCTGCAATTTGACATAATAAGAAAAAAAGAAAATGAATCGCAGCAAAAACATGCTGTTTACTCAACAATAGTGTCCCTTCTGTTTCTTGTTGTGAATGGTTTGTAATAATAGATTGTGCAATTGGACAAATTTGATTGTGCCAATTCGTCTATTTCGTAAGACGAGGCAAATGTGTTGTTTTACGAAAAAGGCAAGTGAGAATTTTAAATAACATTTCGGTGAAAGTATGCAAGGATAACGCATCAATTCTGCAATGTATGTGACTTTCTTGGTTTGTTTTTGGTTCCATCATTCGTTAAGAGTTGGATGGATTGAAAGTATTAGATGGATATATTATAATACTTTTGTATAGAACATTTGCATATTTTTTTCAGAAAAACCTACCAGCAGGGGGGCTCTTAACACGATTCAGTTTAGGCTCTAAACTGAACTGCATCGCTATTTCGTACCACGACGTTACTTTTGCGATTCAGTTCAAGCACGGTTCAGCGACAGCGATACAGACATTTTCATTCACTCACTTCAAGCGGTTTTCGTACCATGACGCTTAACTTGAGTAGGAATTGAATCGTTTCAGTGTCAAATTTAGCGATTCAGTATAAGTTACTCATTCTGTTAATTCTTTTGGAATTTTAAGTGTTTTACTTAGAATATTTTTAAATTTCAAGAACTTTTAAACTTTTATTCAAGTTTTATAACTTTTCATAGGTACTCATGACATTGTGCTTCTTAACTCCTCATTGATAACTATTTTTCAGTGAGAAAAGAGACTCGTGGATTAGTGACAGCGTAAACATTTTATTTGTAATCAACACAACGGTTGCTAAGAACACGGAATGACATAGACTTATAGTTTTCCAAAATAAAGAGGCTTTAGTATACAACATTTGGTTTGCATATAGCGGCATCCCTTTCGCGACTTAGCGTTTCATTTTCGGACCAGAGACAATATCGGTCTTTCATTCACTTGTAAACCATTGAGACTCAGCTCTGAGAAATAAACGTCGTGGTACCAATTTCGACGATTCAGTTTAGGTGCCTAAATTGAACTGCTCTGCGTTTGGATCGTTTATGAAAAGACCATGGTAGGCCCCCTGTTTTCGATGAAGATATCGTGACAGTTGTATAGGAAATTTTCTATCAAATTAAATTTGTTACGTTTAGTACTCGTAGCTCGATAGGTACACGTTAGTTGATATCTTTGAGTAAGGATTAAGAAGATAGCCTAAGTCTGGGTCCATATCATCGTTTCAAACATAAATTAGCCGGGCAGTAAATTCCACATTACGCATGTGGATGCCGGGCGTAAAAATAAAAACAAGCGGTGGATGACGTCATGAATATTTTATACGTCATCACTTTGACGTAAAACAGAAAATTTTATGTGCACATAAAAATCAGCTTTTACGGTATCGTTCTAGTTGAAAGGCTTATTTACTTTGTGTGTTGGATGTCAATTGACGGGGTGTGCTATTAGGTACCTACTTAATAACCACTGACATCTATGTACTAGACTGCATGTTTCTTACATCAAAACGGCGCACAAAAACAGTTCACAGCGCGGTTTTGTGAACAGTTCACTATAGTCTGTTGACGTCCGTGACAGCGGTTGTGTCAAAGTAATATTGATGATTGATGCGCCGCGCGTTTTGTTCCAAACAGCCAGTCTAGTGCCGTAAGGTCCATAGATGTCGATGTTAATAACTATGTTTTAATAGCTAAATGCTAAATTACTTTTTTATTCATATATTTGACGACCGAGCTGAGTGGTTAGAGAACCTATCTGTGAAGCATTAGGTTGAAACCGGTTCGGTACTCGGTCGGGCCAGATATTTGTATGTATGTATAGGTAATATGAATGTTTGTTCTCGAGTCTTGTACGTGTATTATGTATATAAGTACCTATGTATTTATCTATATAAGTATGTTTTCCTTTGCCTAGTACCCATAGTATAAGCTTTACTTAGTTTGGGATTAGGTTAATTGGTGTCATGTGTCTCGTGATATTTATTTATTTGTCACTAATTATTGCCTGCGACTCCGTCCGCGTGGTATTCGTTTATCGCTATCCCGCGGGAACTATGTCCTTCCTCGGGACTCAATCTATCTGTATACCAAATTTCATCTAAATCGGTTTAGTAAATCCAGATTACCCCCTACAACTTCACAAACTCACAAACTTTACCTCTTTATAATACGAGTAGTAGTATAGATAAAACACATTAAATTAACAGATAACAAGGTATTAAGATGTAGGTACAAAGGTGAATTTACCCCCTAAAGGCACTTTAAAATAATAATAAATCATTTATTTCAGACAATTAAATCCATAATTTGTTAGTAACAAGGTTGACTTATAATACTATGTTAGTTAATCATATTCAAATACTAATTCCAAATTATAATTCATTTACAATAATCATTAATAAAAATTAATTCAATTCACTATATAATTCTCATTACTAAATTAATAAATATTTTCTAAAATCAACATGTTATTATTATCAAGGCAGAGCCCTACCTTGATCGGTCAACTAACCCCCCTCTCACGTGCAAACTCACGAATCGACCGAGAGCAGGACAGTCAAATCTCTCCATTAACATCTTTAGGATGCCGTTGCTACTCCCTCGCGCGCGCGAAATGCTTTGTTGTTGCACAGACAAACAACTTAACCACCAAATTAAATAATTCCAGCGTCACCCCACGAAGAAACCACTTGAAAAGCGCATTGACGTTTTTCAGTTTTCCAAAATTCCTGCAAGTCCATTACCATTAGGTACATTATCGCGGCCGCTATTTCGTTAAAATTTAACCCTAATTGCTGAACGTTGTCCACGGCTGTCCTTATGACGTCATTAGTACATGACAGCCTGTAATAAAAGTACGGAATGAACTCTTTGGTCCTTTGCCCTCGAGAGGCATTCCTGGTGATGGCGCTTGGTGGCGAGAGGCAGCGGTTTACCGGGTGTGGCCTCGTCAAACTAAACAACATTAGTTCAGTTTAAAAATAATGGAGTCTTTGAATTTTCCTTTTTTCGTACAAATTAAATAGTGCTATCAATGTACGCCATCCTAAAACCCAACTGACGTCGCCTGTCACCCTACAAACATCAAGGATTTTGCTTTACATTGCTTCTTCGAATAAAATTAAAAGTGTAATAAAAATTAAAAAACTAATTATTTTTAAAAGTCGCTGAACTAATGTTGTTCAGTTTGAGGAGTATGACCTATGTTTTAATTATTTGCTCATATTACAGGCCACACCCGGTATAAAGTGATTATATACGATATTTGGGATCGGCTCGCATAGGTAATTGTCGAGGATCTTAAGTAACTAATGTTTGTCATAATGTTGATTTAAAAATGTCTGAAAATTTTACGGTTTCGGCGGAAAAAACATTATGACTAAAAAAAATTATGTATGACAAACATTAGGTAGATTATGACTCTCGAAAATCATGCGAATAGTTACGCACTCGATTATAGCCCTTGGGTCGAAAAAAGGGAGGTGTGTTTATTTCAATAAAATCAATTTTATTTTCAACTATTGCTAACTACTAATCTATATTAATAATTTCGTACCGGTCTACGGTAGACTCGAACGAAATGCACATCAAATTGAAGAGCGTAAAAAATTAGTAAATCCGAGTCGACAACTTGTAGGCGAAAAATTCGGATTATCGAGTATTTTCAATATAAACTTGAATAAATTACTAAATATGTAATGGCGCTCCGAAGTAAACATGTCAAAGTCATCACATCAAAGTGGCGTTAGTGTCACGTCACCACGTGTCACAGGTGTCACAGGTTTGCATTTCGTTCTCCATTGTGACCTCTTAAGGGCCCCACACACGGTACGATTCGTCGATTTTCATCAGATCGATCGTACAGACGAATCGTACCGTATATGGAGCCCTTTAGGTCTAATTTCTTTGATTATAAGACAGAGACATCATAGTTATTTGGGCAAATAAGATTTAGGAAAATATCTACTGGTGAAATACCGATACGTAGGTTAGCCGTTAAAGTGTTTGTGATAATAATTAAGGCTGGGAATATACGTCAGATTTATTGATAAGTACGACAGTCTTTACTGGCAAAGAATTTTTTCAAACATATTATTATGAGTCTACATTTTACCCGAGCGAAGCCGGGTTTTCATCTAGTCTATATTAATAATTTCGTACCGGTCTACGGTAGACTCGAACGAAATGCACATCAAATTGAAGAGCGTAAAAAATTAGTAAATCCGAGTCGACAACTTGTAGGCGAAAAATTCGGATTATCGAGTATTTTCAATATAAACTTGAATAAATTACTAAATATGTAATGGCGCTCCGAAGTAAACATGTCAAAGTCATCACATCAAAGTGGCGTTAGTGTCACGTCACCACGTGTCACAGGTGTCACAGGTTTGCATTTCGTTCTCCATTGTGACCTCTTAAGGGCCCCACACACGGTACGATTCGTCGATTTTCATCAGATCGATCGTACAGACGAATCGTACCGTATATGGAGCCCTTTAGGTCTAATTTCTTTGATTATAAGACAGAGACATCATAGTTATTTGGGCAAATAAGATTTAGGAAAATATCTACTGGTGAAATACCGATACGTAGGTTAGCCGTTAAAGTGTTTGTGATAATAATTAAGGCTGGGAATATACGTCAGATTTATTGATAAGTACGACAGTCTTTACTGGCAAAGAATTTTTTCAAACATATTATTATGAGTCTACATTTTACCCGAGCGAAGCCGGGTTTTCATCTAGTAGCTTAAAATTCAATATTTGGGCCCAAATCAAAATCGTCACCGGCTTAAAAATTGTGCCAGTAACTTTAACTTCTAGGTACTTAACAGAGTTCTAGACCACGACACTTGTTACCAAATTATAAGCATAATCCACATCAAGTAACGGCTAGATCCAATCACAACCAACAAATTCGCCGAAGGTAAAAGCACCACCCACCCAGCCCTCAATCCTCTTAATGGTCGGAAACTGCGACCAGCTTATCAAAAAGGAAACCATAAAGAGTCCCATTCATGGTGCGTTTTAAACAACGTGACAATACCGCTGTAGCCAAACGGGGAAAACCAGAGATGCGATTTTTAATAGAATGATAACTTTTTACCCAACTGCCCGAAGGGTGCTATTGTTTTTCGAGCGTACCTATTCCCTACACGTAAGTGTTCCCTACACTGCTGCTGGCTCACACATTAGGTCCCGAAGTCGCCTTTTGCAACACCGAAGAAATGGAAGAGATGGGTTCGATCGGGCAAGGCAACCAAAATCTAGATATTTTTAAGATTGGTTTTTTGGAATCTTTTTGTATTTTTTATTTCAATTCCAAATTTTTACTTTTACGGTCATCCCGTAAAACCGAAATTGAAAATACAAACTGAAATATAGATGCACAGAAAAAACAGAAAAGATAGGGAAATTCGTGTCGGTACCGTTGACCAACAGTGGTGTAGCGGTATAGCACGCGGTACGGATTACCGAGGACCTGGGTTCGATTCCCAGTGATGGTCTTATTTTTCTGTTTTTTCTGTGCATCTATATTTCAGTTTGTATTTTCAATTTCTAGATATTTTTTATTTTTGGTACTTTTGGGCCGGATGGGTTGGGACCTGACATACGAGATAAAGAATAGTAGATTGTACAACAAGAGCATAAAGCGAGCCATTTTACCCGAGATGATCATTGTTCATATAGGCACCCGAGCCGGTACGGCGAGGGGAAAATGGGTTTAATGCTCGAGTTTTACACTCTACTTTTCACTTCGATTGCGAGGAGATGAAATAACAAAAGTGGCAACATGTTTCACTTACTAGGTACCTTTTATTTTTCATACATTGCTAAATAATTATAAATATTTAGTTTTCTTGAATAATTTTGTTTATATGATTGATTTTATTAGTTTTGTAAGAGATTAAAAGTTATTAAAAAATATATATAAACTTTTTTGTTTGTGGCTGTTTGCTGTGGCTTGGTTGCCTTGGTCTTAGACGAAGATTTTACTTTATGCACTAGAGCATAAAAAGTCATTTTATATCCCCTAGATCCAGCATAAACACGAACTTTACGAGCATGAGAAGTGAAAAAGCGTTTTTTAATGGAGCCCGCTGTGGGTAGGCGTGTACTTACTAGCTTTTAGTTTTTACTTACCTGACGAAACTTACTGTGGATGAATACCTAGATACTATTTGTAATTTATGTATTTCACTAAACCAGCATGTATTTGTTGTTTACTTACACTTAAATCTATTTATATTTCTTAATATGATTTACGAATATATAAGTTAAGTATATTTTGTGTATCATTCCGAGTCATAGACGGTTCTCACAGAAAATAAGCGCTGCGCAGGCGTCTAACGCCTCAGCATAATGCTGAATCAGCGCCCGTTTCACTTTTACAGGACACAAAATTGTGTATGTATTTTCATTTTTGTGTATTTTTGTTTTAATTGTGTTTACTGTTTATTGTTATTTTTTATTTTTTTTATATTTATGTGTCTTGTGAATGCGAATAAATGTCTTCTTTCTTTCTATTTTATTTATTTATTTTATTTTTTTGACAAGAATTCAGTGTTGTTTTATCACAAGGTTTTAATTGCGTATTTAGTAGGATTTTAAGCAAACAAAGTATACATTTAGAACCATCACCATATCCTCCACCTAATCGTTTACAGCCGAGAGCGAGCGAACGCCGCGAGCGAAAATTCTAATGAGTCCTCCTTAATTTCGTTTATTAAAATATCCCCCAAGCGACGGCCTTTACTTCTAACCATATTTATGAGTTTTAGATTCCTTTGAGATTTTTTTCATTAACTATTATACGAGATTATCTTGGGAGTGTTGAAACAGTGTACGAAATATAAGATTAACTTTGAGTATTAAGATTAGATGAAAGTAAAAAGGTTTTCAAAAAAGACATAGCCAGATTATGTTTGCTTAGACAAAGTGATTCAACTAATGAATAATGACTCGACTAAAGCTAAAAGAATAGTACACAGAACCAGTGAGATGCACCTTTGCTGGGTCTACATTGGTTTTTAGTGTAATGCTGTAATTTCTTATTGACAAATAAATAAATGAATTGAAAATACAAACTGAAATATAGATGCACAGAAAAAACAGAAAAATAAGACCATCACTGGGAATCGAACCCAGGTCCTCGGTAATCCGTACCGCGTGCTATACCGCTACACCACTGATGGTCCATCTATATTTCAGTTTGTATTTTCAATTTCGGTTTTACGGGATGACCGTAAAAGTAAAAATTTGGAATTGAAATAAAAAATACAAAAAGATTCCAAAAAACCAATCTTAAATAAATGAATATATAGAGGCGTAATATTTATGTAAAATTAAAGTTCGTTAAAATTTCAAATATGTACAAGTCTTGGTAAAAATATACAGTCCAGTGACAGACGGACGGACAGATGGCAAAGCCCGTAGTAGTAGGGTCTCGTTGGTACCTTTTACAAACTAGACCCTCTAGTTTTTGAGGTAAACTAAAGTACAACTTAGTGACTACACAGTTAACTGTTATATTCCTAAGCCAAAACTCTCTAATTACTATGCCAGCTAATTAGTCCGTAAGATTAACTGGCTCATTATCTAACTCAGAGTTAAGTTCCCGGTTAAGTCTCCATTTAAACGGCCGCTTAAACTGAAGATTAAGTAGGCTCCTTTAGTTGCAGAATTTAATTTATAATATTTATTAGTTTGACATTTGGAGACCTTATACATCTCCATTTCTTTATTTTAATAATTATTATTAGTTTTTGACCTTGGAGGCTTTTTACACCTCTGAAGATTGTATAATTTAATTAATTTAATTAGTTTACTTTGACATTTAGAGACTATATACATCTCTGAATTATTTAGATTAGTAATTTTATTATTAACATAGGGACTTCATACATCCCCTTGCTGTATAATAATTTTATTATTAACTCAGGGACTTTATACCCCTTGTTATGTTTAAGGCTGTATATTGTTAAGCTTATGGATTTTAAACTTTTATATTTTTAGTTTAAATTCTAGTCACAGGCTCGCGACGTCGAAGTTACCAAGACGATCCCATAGAGCTTATGGGAACGGAAGCAATATCATGCCCTCGGTACCGCTCTGCTTTCAGAGCATGACATGAGTGCGTGTGAGCTAACTTTGGGGGCGGCAGACGTGAACTTGCCTTCGAAATCCAAAAGCTTAATGGTTACTTGACCTGAAATGTATATTTCAGAACTAAATTATTGTTATTATTATTTTAAAATTTATGACGGTGGAAGCATTCTACACTTCCACTGAACGTAGATATAGTTAGTGTTTAGTATTTTAACTAAGGGACCCCATACATCCCTGTATTTCTTTTATTATTATTTTTTGTATTTTTTTTTCTTTAATTGTATAATATCGTTTTTAAGTATTTTATTTGTAATTATATTTTTATGAAAAAATGACTTTCTGCCAAGTTTCTTGCGGCGCATTCTTCTTGGCAATGATGGTCTTTCCGAAAGCGCTGGTAGTTTAAAAAAATGACGTGTAAAAGTGCCCATTGCGGCCTATTTACTGAATAAATCATTTGAATTTGAATTTGAATTTGAATAAACTTTCGCGAAATTCAGGTGTTTTAAGTGGGTGTAAAATTTTGGTACGTAAATTGTTGAACACGTGGTCTTATTGTAGGTATGAGATAATCACAATCTCAGAAACGGCTCCAACATTTTCGATGAAATTTGGTATGTAGGGATTTTCGGGGATGACGAATCGATCTAGCTTGATTTTATCTCTGGGAAAACGCTTATTAACGAGTTTTAGCCCGAGCAAAGCTAGGTACTTAATATTTTAACTAAGCTATGCCCGTATTTTCGTTGATGTTTCTGTCCTTATTTCTTCTATACGTTATAGAAGAAACCTCTTACTCTACTCTATGTTGACGACCGAATAGCCTGATTATGAATTTTGAGGTCCCGCGTTCGATCACCGGTCGGGGCAATATATTTGTATGAATAATACGAATATTTGTTCTCGGGTCTTGGATGTTTAATATGCATTATTTATCTATAGATACAAGTAGGTATGTTTATCCATTGCACAGCACCCTAGTGGTAACTTTATAGAAAAATGGGCAAAATGTCAAAAATAGAAAATACAGCAGTTACTTTGACCACGGAACGCCAAATATACATCTTAAGTTTTTGTTTTAGGGCCAAAGTCCCTTCTACTGATCCTTAGGGATTGCCATAAAATCTTTATTTTTTATCTAGCCCAGTTTTCTTACAAAGACTGACGATAATGACGGACTGTCTCTTAGTAAACTATCAATAACCCTCCTTCTTCGCAGTCGGGTAAAAAGAGCTCATAAATCCGCAAGCATTGACTTTTAAACTAACAATGTTCTAAGAAAGAAGGAAAACATTTATTCGTGACAAACATAAGAACAATGGATAAAAAAAATATATATATATAAATAAATATAGTTTTATGTATGTCACGAAATGGCCCCAAATCAGCAATCTGCCGGTCTTGCGAACGGCGCTGGTCTTCCTTTGGGACCATCTGGTCATCATACATGAAAAAAAATACATAATAAAAAGCATTATATTAGGAATAGGAATATGATTGTTTATTCTCTGCCGGAATCAATATTACCGTTTTAAAATAAGGAAGGTACGAGCGAATGGAGTTTGCATTCCATATCTGTATAGAATAATTAAATGTACTCGTAGCATGGACTTACTATGGTCTTGTGCCATATGATGCAGAACTTTTTATGAAATTTGTTTTTTTCTAGGTATTTTTTTTACATTTATAAAAAAACTTCCACGTCACTATTTTATATGTTCACCAAGTTCAATTACAAATTTAATATTACGAGATTTCGAGATAGGTACAAGCTTTTTTAAAAGTAGTGGCGATATCTCGATTTATCAAACATTCAAGAGATATTTGAAGAATTAAAAAACCGGCCAAGTGCGAGTCGGACTCGCGCACCGAGGGTTCCGTACAATACTTCAAAATTATTTAAAATATATATATGATGTAACTAAAAATTAACGGTTTTCGCAATTTTTCCTTTATCTGTGCTATAAGATGTTGCTACCAAATTTCAAGATTCTGAGTTCACGGGAAGTACCCTGTAGGTTTTGATTCCCTTGCGAGTTTCGAAAATTTGCGGAAATTTGCGGCATAAACGGCTGTATCTTTTGATTGCGTTGGCTTAGAAGTTTGATTTTTTTCACAGCTCCAAGGGACAGTTAGACCTGAGTATTTGATATAAATTTCAGTTGATACCTCCACGCATTCCTGAGAAAAAGGGTCTTGAAAGACGGACGGACGAGCAACAAAGTGATCCTATAAGGGTTCCGTTTTTTCCTTGCGATGTCGCAAACTAGTTAATATTATTATTTAGCCAGGAAAGCTCCCCACTGCTGGCCAAAGGCCTCCCTATTTTCTCCATGCGCTTTGATTTGAGCGGTGTCCGGCCAGTCGTTAAGAAGCACGTCTAGATCATCCCATCAGTGCCTTCTGGGCCTACCGCGTTACCATCCATATTGATAAAATTAAACTCTTATACGAGTATTAGTACAAGAAAAGAGAAAGATTGCTCTAAATTTGTGAAAAAGTAGTTAGTTATTACTAGTAACAAGGATCAATATTTCCGTCAACGTTGAAAGCTAAATTTCACATCACATCGAAAGATACAACCGTTCAAAAAGTTCAAAAGTAAAACAAAGTCCAACTTTGCCTGCCTCGTCGGCCGGAACACCCGCGTTTGTCTTCGGCTTATCGCCGCGAGGCGCGAAGTTCGTTTTTGCTAAACGACTTGATTACTACTTTTTTATACCGGGAAAGAAATGTTTAACACCTTGTGATGGGCAAAGTTGTATATGGGACGTAGGTGTATTTATTAACTTTCACACTATTAACCTACTTTGTTTTTTACGTGTCTATTTTGGGTTGAGCCGTAACGTGGCATCATGTACGCAGATCAAGTTTGCAGTGAAGCTTCAGAAATGGGAAAGTGTCAAAATAAATAAACTTTAAAAAGAATAATAAACAAAATATATAATGGTCATTTGATAGGTATTATATAATTTTCGGTGAAACTATTGATCAACAAACTTTTATGAACGTGTAATCTGTAGATTAACGTAACTAACTAGTTACGTTTTAACGTAACTAACTAGTTACGTTTATTTTATAACAATCTTTAATTTATAAGAAAATTGCATTATATTAAATGAACATTATGTGTTTCTTCCGTTATTCTTTTTACGCTTTATGTATTTTGATACGTACTGTTCAGAAATACCTGAGCATTTCATAGTAAAAGTGTATTTAGGTGGAGTTCAAAACTGGATCACCTTAGCATCCTTACGGCCTTATAATGGACATAAATATATATCAGGCAAAATTTGAAGACCGGATGGCCAAGTGGTTTGAGAACCTGACTACGAAGCTCGAGGTCCCAGGTTCGATTTTCGGCCGGGGCAGGTATTTTTATGAATAATACGAATATGTGTTCTCGGGTCTTGGATGATTAATATGTATTTAAGTATGCATTTATCTATATAAGTGTAGGAATGTTACCTTACCGTATTACCGAACGAAGGTGTGAGAGAGATGGGTAGAAGGGGTGGAAAAGGGATAGAGAGAGGAAATGGCGGTTGGCAAATGAAATCACGAACTGTGCTGTACGGTGTGCTTTTAGGGTGTGATTTATTTAAAATAAACAGGCTGTGTACAAATCTGTGTTTCCTTCCTTTGCCAATATCCCACATAAGTATGTTTATCCATTGCCTAGTATCCATAGTACAAGCTTTGCTTAGTTTGGGACTAGGTCAATTGGTGTCAAGTGTCCCATGATATTTTTTTTTATTTTTAAAATAGCCAAGGAACATAAGAACTACTGGACTTGACAATCGCTAGATCCCATTATCTAAACAAAGACCAAAACACAATAGAAGCCTAGATTTCCCCAACCATCTCACTCTATAGCAAAACAACATTAATTGCGATTAAAGTTAGACTTCGCTGATTGTTTGTGCCCTTAACGACTTTGGTAGCACGAACTAATTATGTGGGCGTACAATAGTATATCGTAGGTTTTGTTTAAAGTTAAATTGTACTTTGAATTGGGTTCAAGTAGGTAAAGGGTAAGGGGTTTGATTATGTCTGTATTTAATCCATAAGGAGGCCTGGATTGACGCTATATTATTATTTATATGTTTTAATTAACAAACATCTATGTATGTACATCATTTTTTAATGGCTTAGTTTTTATTATGTAAATAAGCCACCCGGTGTGTAAGGCAGCCGGTGAAATTACTGGCACTTGAGGTATCCCATCTTAGGCCTCTAGGTTGGCAACGCATCTGCAATACCCCTGGTGTTGCAGATGTTTATGGGCGGTGGTGATCTCTTACCATCAGGAGACCCACTTGCTCGTTTGCCATCCAGTCGAATAAAAAAAAAATACCAATTTTTTATATAAAAATGTATTCTATATCACCCGGAGCATAAAAGGGATTCGATTTCGACACCTTATTTATTAAAATCGGATGAGTAACCTAGACGCTGCGATGGAAAAATGGAAAATGTGTAAATAACTACAAACATACTCGTACATTAGACGGCTAAAACCACTACCCTTCCTTTCGACTTTACCGTAGTCGGGTAAAAACTAACAAAAAATAAACAAGTGACTAAGTAACCTAACTAGCCTAACTTATTGATCCTCTCATCCACTCAAAGATTGAATGGTAGAGATCCCTTAAAGGGATAAGCCGACTTTTGTGCAAATATCTCAAAGTTTGCCAATTGTATTTTGTTTCTTTTTTTTTAACCCATCCCCCCCCCCCCCCGCAAGAACCGAAGCTCTGAATCAGGTGGACCGATTTCAATGAGGTTTTTTAGATATGCCATCCATCCCAGCCTATATCCGGTCCACTGCTGGGCACAGGCCTCCTCTGAGAACAGGAGGGCTTGGGCCATAGTTCCCACGCGGGCCCAGTGCAGATTGGGAACTTCACACGCACCATTGAATTGCTTCGCAGGTTTGTGCAGATTTCCCTCGCGATGTTTTCCTTCGCCGCAAAGCTCGTGTTAAATTTCAAATGTAATTCCGCACATGAATTTCGAAAAACTCAGAGGTGCGAGCCGGGGTTTGAACCCACGACCCTCTGCTTGAGAGGCGATAGGTCAAACCACTAGGCCACCACGGCTTCTTTTTATATATGAAAGCAGGTTTTTTAGGGATAGGTTTTTAGATATGTTTTTTCAAAATCGGTTCAGCCGTTTTTGAGATATTGAACTTTGAAGTAACAGAGTCGGGGTTTTCCAACTTTTTGTTGGTTAGGTTATGTACAATAAAGAGTTAACATACATATTATGTAGGTACATACAAGTTTAGTAGTTTGGACTGCTCAGCTTTAAGTTACTCAATATTGTTCCAGGCTCTGGCCCTATGTTTTTCTTTTTAGTTTCCATCAAAAGATTAAAATAAGCAGACGGTTTTTTTAACCTTTTTTAAACGGTTTACTAACCGCATATACATATTCTTAATTTTAAAATGCTCGACGCTGATTGGACGAGTCAGATGCGATAAATCTGTTCTCTTCAGATCTATTGCCATAAGTCGTTCGTCTATGGCGAAGACTTCAGTGCAGTGACACAATTTATATCCGTGTCCTCTCTCTTAATATATTCCTTAGAGAGTTTACTTTCATTAGAGAGTTAATCCGATTTATCAGTTACTAAAACTCGCATAAAGTTTGCATGCATTAGCTATTCTAACAAACTTTGAGTTTAGGGAGACTTAGAACATAAATCTTTGCTTGGCAGTATGGCAACAGTAACAGTCACCCAGGAATAATCATCATCATCATACCAGCCGTAGGACGTACATTATTACATTGGCCTCCCTTCCCCGTGTCCAGTTGTAAAAACAAATATTTGTTGAGGGTCGTTAAACAGCTTTTTTTTTCGGTGACGGAAATGGAAGACATGATTTATTTATTAATTAATGAAAATTAACAGCATTACAGTTGATACCAATGCGCTGAAAATTTCAGAACATGAAACTAATCACATAGAGTACTAACCTAACCTAACCAACAAAACGTCGGAAAACCCCCGACTCTGTCACTTCAATATTCAATATCCCAAAAGCGGCTGAACCGATTTTGATGAAACATGTCTGTCTAAGAACCATCCCCATAAAATCTGCTTTCAAATAAAAAACCGGCATTCAAATCGGTTCACCCGTTTAAGAGCTACTGTGCCACAGAGAGACACACAGACACACACACACACACACACACACACACACACACACACACACACACACACACACACACGCACACACACAGACACACATAGCGGTATATATTGGCACAACATGAAACTAGACATTGATAAAAAACTATTTTGTAGTGAAACAAAACGTTCAATAAATAATAATAAAAAATTGAAAATTATTAATTAAAAATGGGGTGTACTCAAAATCAGCGCTGTGCCAGTCAGGGCAGCCTATGGAACCCTAACTCACAGTATACGCTGAGTACATCCCCTTCGCCACAGCAAATGTTAGTGCTTGCTTATGTCTATAGTTTTTTAATATGTCTTCTGCATAATAAGTTTGTAATTATTTGTAATAAGTCTTCGCTGTACTATTTGTTGTGGCAATAAATTATATCTTATCTTATCTTAAAGTCACAAATAATAATAAAATAAAGAAGTTCTTTAGTGATTTCCATCCCCTTGCTTCCCTAAAGCGACGGAACTCCACACCCTCCGGGCAGAAGTAGAAAAAAGAAACGTCAAAAGTCATGGAAAAGGTCGAAAACACTGATCTGCATAAAGTGATTGCGATTGCAAAACATCCCAATATCTACGCTCCTTATCGAAAAGCTCCAGCCACTTACAAAAAAGAAGGTCAAAGGTCCTAAATTGGCAAGAAAGTTCCCGTAAATACCGCACTATCTCGATATACATTAATAAAATACTCGGATACTCCCGCTACGTTAGAACAATATGCTATTAAAATTACATTAATCATATTTACCGAGGTCGAACGCGTGGCTCGAGGAGCGGTAAAATGTCGCAAGTGTCAAAAGTTCGTTTAATAGTGATATATTTTGGATGCACAGTTCTGATAAGTTAGCTCTGACAGTTTTGTTGAGGAAGAGAGATGCAACTGCATTGCTACGTTAGCCAAAGATGTATCACTGCCAGATAAATCAACATAAACTATCCAAAACTGTGGGAATGCACTATAATTTGTCTTTACAATCTCCTATGGAATTATGATTTTGGGAATTATGGAACCCGGAAGAGCGTTTTATTTTTGAAAGGAAGGGATAAGCCTAAATTTTTTAATTATTTTTCTAAATTACGTATAATTATAGTTGAGAATTATAAAAGTTTTAGCCAGTTAAATTAAAAAAATATTGAAAAATATTACTGTAATTTGAAAAAGATTTCTTATTCTCAAAATTCAATTTTTCATCCTACCTGAATCTACCTATCACGTTATTTTAACAAGAAAAATGTCATTTAAAGGTTCGGCCATGACCAGTCTGTCAAGTGCATAGCGACCGAGAAAAAAAGACTCGAAATTCGGTGCAAATATAGGTAAAAAGCTTAAGAAGATGACTTGTTGTATTTAGTAGTACACAGAATTGATATGGAACTAAGTCATTTTTCGAATATGGGACTCCCACTTATCTATACGGACACGTTACTATAAATCGTCTTAAGTTTTTACCAATAACATGTTTGATTTTGTCACGTCATGGCAAGCGCCATTTTATCGCTCGGCATAATTTCCAAAGTGAGGTTGGACTTTGATTCTCATCACAATATTGAAAGCGGGCCTTAAAGGATCCTAAGTAAAGGACCGGAGCAATTACAAGAGTAAACGATAGTTTCAACCCAAAGCAGTGCTTCGTCACTCCGTACAAAGTCAAAGGCAAAGTCAAAATATCTTTATTCAATTTAGGCTATAACAAGCACTTATGAATGTCAAAAAAAATCTACCGCCGGTTCGGAAAAACCTCTGTTGAGAAGAATCCGGCAAGAAACTCAACGAGGTATATTTTTTTAAAACAGATTTACAATATTATTAAATGATATCTATACATCACAAGTATTTAACACAACTTTATTTTTAACACAGTGGATACAATATAGTAGTGTAGGGCGTCCTGAGGCACGGTGGACGGATGACCTTAAGAGGATCGCTGGCGGCGGATGGATGCGAGGGGCTGAAGACAGAGTGTTGTGGCGCGCCATGGAAGAGGCCTATGTCCAGCAGTGGACTGCTGTAGGCTGATGATGATGATGATGATGATGATACAATATAATAGGTACTTCTGCACCGCTATAGTTGACACTTGGTAGTTCTACGAAGCGTTTCAACCGCTGTCAGTTTCCTGTCGCTTATACTGAAGAAATGAGTCAGGTAGAATGGGGGGATTTTATAAAACGGTATGGTGTGCATGCGGTACATTACAATTCATTAAAATATCTTGCTTACGTTCTCTAATTTCTTCAATATATGCGACAGGAAACTGATAGCGGTTGAAACGTGCGTAGAACTACCCATTTAGCGATTTTATTTTTAACCAGCAGAAAGAGGGGTTTTATAAGTTTGACGCCAACGTCTGTCTGTCTGTCTATGGCTGCATAGCTCTTCAATAATTCTTCTAACCCCTGTAAGCTAAGCCGTGGACGGACAGACGGACAGACAGACATGGCAAAATGATAAGGGTTCCGTTTTTGCTATTTTGGCTACGGAACCCTAAAAACTATTCTTAAAAAGAATATTGCATCACAAAGGTAAACAAACGTAAAATCCTTTAACAATATAAAAAACAACAATTGGTAGGCCATTTAAAAATTACTGTTCAGAACTTTAACAATGGCGTCGGAAACTTCGGGAAAAATGGGATGCTTTGGTTAAGGAACATTGTAAACTCGTGAAACTTATTAGCAAGTCAGTATGGACTTTCTCTTATTCATAAAAGTTACTTATTCAGACTAATATTAGTGTTTTAGTTTGTTTTTAGGGTTCCTTAGTCTTTTATACTTTCGCTGGATCAGCGGAATGCCCGATAACATCCGATAATGTAGCACTGGACGAAGATGCACGAAACTTCGCGAGGAAACCTGCACAAACCTGAGAAGCAATTCAATGGTGTTTGTGAAGTTCCCAATCTACACTGGGCCCGCGTGGGAACTACGGCCCAAGCCCTCTCTTTTTGAGAGTAGGCCTGTGCTCAGCAGTGGGACGAATATACTCGTAGACTAGGATCATATATATGTAAGTCATGCAGTTAAAGTGGTATAAAAAAACTTGTCTTGTTCTCTGAAAAACGCGAGTTTTGTAGTTTTAGCCCGAACATAGCTCGGTCGCCCAGGTTCCGATTAACACATACACAAGAGTGTCCGCAATTTAACGTTTTTAAAAGCTACACTGACAATTTTTACACTGATAATAAATTTTATTTTATTTTTTGTGAAACCATCGTTAACTTTTATTTATCGTCAGAAGAAAAAAAATTAGAAAATGTATGTTAGGGGTTGTTTTGCTAGGGTGTTGAAATGATAACATAAATTCTTGGTTCAAACGGCTATGTGTGGTGAATATTGCATAAATCAACTATTTTTGCTGGGATACAAATTATTTAGTTTGTTGCTCTTGCCTGCGGCAGCGGGAAACATAGTGCAATGTTTCGGGATAAAAAGTATCTGTGTTAATAAGGCTAGTAGAATCCTCAAAATATACAGGGCGTCCCACGGCTATGCCACATGGAGGGGAAGTACCTTAAATATTGTAGATAAACAATTTTACTGAAAGGAGACTTTATTGTGATTTTAAAAACAATTTTAGCTGCATTCAAAGATTTTAGAATAATTGCCTGTCTGAACCGGGAATCGAACCCGCCAGATGGTAAAAACAACACACCCGTAATTTTACTACAACGATCGAAAGGCTCAATCAGAAGGATTTTGTTTTTCCAAGTAGCATAGCATCTTAAATAAAAGGAAGACCATGAAATAATACATTTACATTTCAGGAAAATGAATACTTGTAGGTATTTGGGTGTCTGCCGGGGATTCTTAGCACCCCTTGCCCCGCCGTTACCACGACCGCTACCGTAGTCGGGATTACCAGGGCAGCCGGGGACAAGGGGCCTGGGTAAAAATTGTGCCTTCATTTGAGGTTTATGAGGGGCGGGGGATGGAGACCGCGGATCGGCAAGCGCAGCGTAGGACGACCACCAACAAGATGGACGGATGACCTGGTTAAAGCTTCGGGTTCACGGTGGATGCAGGCCGCTGCCAATCGAAGCGACTGGAGGTCTGTGGGGGAGGCCTATGTCCAACAGTGGACGTCCTACGGCTGAGATGATGATGATGATGAATGTATCTTTGTATCGTGCGTCCAGATTTGGGCACGAATCGTTACCGAACGGGTTCCGAGGGATGCCCGAAGGAGTAAAGGCATACCTAAGAGGAGACGGCGGATGACCGGAGCGCATTTGAGCTCGATTGGCAGGTACAGTGGGGGTAGGAAAACCTTCGTCAGTTATTAAATGTATTCCTTTACAAAGTCATAGACTCTTAGTACGTTTTGAAACCAAAGTACTAGTAGACAAGTGCATATCAAATTATACTTACTTGACATGATAACAAGGGTCAAAATAGTATACACCTCTAACATATATCTAGTTTCATATCAATACAAAACCTTTTTAATAAAAAGCTTGGTAAAAGTTTAAATCAAATAATGTTCTATTTAATTGTCAGTGTCTGTCAGTGCCAAGGTGTAGTGCAAGTGTAGTGGTAGGGTTGCTATCAAGTTGCTATGGTCACCTGATTATGTTTAGCAGGTTGACAGTTTGACGCAGTACGAGTATGTCCTACTCAATCGGCAAAAAGCAGATTAGCGCTCATACTGAGCAAAGGAAAATAGATCTTAGGGTGACGAACCTTTTTTTACACCGACTGTACATGCTCAGGATAGGGAAGAGTGGCGGAAGAAAGGGGGGGCATTTTATTATATTACGGGCTATGTAAAAATGTATCATTAAATGAAATAACATACAATCAAATCATTTTTGGAGTAATTTACAAAGGGGTTGAAACACCACAAAGACACCGGCAGATATAGCATATTATGTCCAAATTGAAACAATAGATAACTTGTGGTTCCAACAGATGGGACGAAGAGCCTTTTTACGATACGCAAAAAGTTTGTGAACTATCATAAATCAGAAGTAACTTTGCTGGGCGACGTCGTCGCTTCCTCTGTCCAAGCGGTTGCTCAAAAGAAACATGCCGTTTTTTGACCTAGTTTTACAAGAAAATGTATTTACTACAGTCTTTTACTATTTATTACAAGAGCAAAATTTGAAACATTATCTTAGATTTTTTAATACGGTTATTTGCAACTTGATCTTGAGAATGGTTGGAATAAAATTGAAAATTTTGAACAAAATAAGTACCTAAATAAAAAATAATTCTGAAAAATTCCAAGGTGCGAGAACGGGCTCAAACCCACAACGTTTAGCTGAAAAGGCCACTGGTTTTGACCACTACGTTAGCACGACTTAAAAATATATTCAGTCTTAATTTCGTATTATGTAACTCTCCTCTATATCACATAACGTGCATCAATATCGATTCGGATAGAATGAAAACACTCTTAGTACTTCGACGGTTGATAATGTAACAACAGTGTCAACTACGTATCCGCTCAACAGGACATTATCTCAGATGCTGCAGTTTGCGCTAGTTGCAGCATTCAGACATTTGCTGCAGATATGAATTTGATTGTAACTTTAAGGTGTAAGAATGCTTTAAAAGTATTTTTCTTCTCCTATACTGTAATCTGTGATTTACTTAATCACGAACAGTAATATAACAGCATACATAACAAGATTCTGGAGAAGTCTATATTGTCTATTCCCCATAACAGCACTGTTTCGTAATGTTGCTAAAACGATACAGCAGGGCTACTACGAAACTCGAAACTCGAAGTTCGTATCGTACCGTCCCTCTCGCTCTCGTATAAAATAGTATGTGCCAGAGGGACCGCACGACACGAACTTCGAGTTTCGAATTACGTAGTAGCCCTGCTGCAACCACTTACTTTTTTTTATTAATCCGTACGTTCGGACAGGCTAAGGTGCAGCCAGTTACATATTTTATATGGTTTTTATACAGAATAATAACTTTCCGAGCATAATCCATAGCCTGCCAACATAAGTAACGCGTATTTTAACATCGTCACAGGCAAGTAAACATTTTCATATTTCTCACTTGTTTATTGTTGTTTACATTCTCTTTGAAAGAAAGAAAGAAAGAAAGGTTTATTTTGGCTCCATAAGTAGGTACCACCTAAAACTAAGACTAGAACTAGCACTAAAACTATGTTACTTGGTGACACGGGAGGATACCAAAAAGGGTCTCCACTCAGCATGTGTTGCCGCACATTATGTGCAGCAACGCTGGTTTTCCGTGGAGCCCAAAGTTGCGTTTGCCATACTTTTTACTAAAGTATGAAAACGTTTAAAGTTTACTATTTCTATAATTTTGTATTGTAATTATTAGGTACCCAGTCGAAAAAAAAGTATTGTATAAGTAAGTCAAGAAAAGCTCGTGGCACCTTTTTCTTACGATGTTCGCTCAAGCTCACATCGTAACTCACGCCACTCACCTTTTTTGAACCCTGTTATACAACTGTTGCATAAAATACTATTAAATTTTCACAGTCATTACCATCATCATCATCCCTGTACCTGTTTGTCCTACTGCTGGTATGAGAGGTCTTGGGCCGTAGCTCCCACGAGGGCCCAGTGCGGATTGGGAACATATATCATATTATACACCATTGATTGCTTCGCAGGTTTTTCTTCACCGTAAAGCTCGTGGTAAATTTCAAATGTAAATTCCCGCATGAATTTCGATAATCTCAGAGGTGCGAGCCCGGGTATTGAACCCACGATCCTCTGCTTGAGAGGCCATGGGTCAAAACACAGGCATTCAGGACGACCACATTTTCTTTACACAATAAATAAATACCTATTTGCACCAAAATATAAACGGGCATGTCACAATGCGAAGACAAAACCAGAAAGTTTTTTTTTTTAAATATATAAAAAGATATTTGAGAAAAGCGATTAGTCGTTATACCTAGTGCCATCGACGAAGACGCGTGATTTTGTCAAAATTAGACACTAATGGCATACTTATAGTGAGTTGTTATTTGCTATAGGTAGTGCTACCAGATTTGAGGTCACGCACATAAGAGGATTTTAACATTCACTCATTCATTTCATTCATTCTTCTTTTATGCAATCAGTTCTTCATGTAGCTGTGTGTGTAATCATTCACTTCAACTCTCGTGGAACTACCTATAATATTAATAAATAAATAAATAAATATCACGGGACAATGTACACCGATCAGGGTTTTTCACGGAGGCGAAATATCGCTAGATGGCGTTAGTATTATAAGATCCGTTTGACGTTTGACGTTTGCGCGGGCCAATCAACTATTTTACCCACAGTTTGGGCGTCTCCTGCGTTACCAAAATTGTCGCTGGCGTTATCAAAAAATCGCACTTCCAACAAAATATTTCACGGTTTAATAAGTTGAACTTACGTAGGATGGCATGTGTTCATGTACACCATCTATTAAATTACAGAAAAAACATGTTTACTTACAAAAATCTGCAATTGTTTGAAAAATGTCGCGGACAGATTAGTGTCGGTAAAAAAAGTTGATTGGCCCTGCGCGTGATTGGTTAAATAATGAAATGAGCCAACAGCTAGCAAACGTCAAACGGAGCTCACGACACTAACGCCATCTAGCGATATTTCGCCTCCGTGAAAACCCTCATTGACCTAGTCCCAAAGTAAGCTTAGCAAAGCTTGTGTTATGGGTACTAAGCAACGGATAAATATAATTATATAGATAGATACATACTTAAATACATATTAAACACCCAAGACCCGAGGACAAGCATTCGTATTTTTCATACAAATATCTGCCTCGACACGGGAATCGAACCCGGGACCTCAAGCTTCGTAGTCAGGTTCTCTTACCACTAGGCCATCTGGTCGTCAGACCGTATTCGTTAAACCGTATTAATCACTAGTCCTATACAGTCTAAGCTAAGCCTGTAAGGGACCACAATGATAATCTAACAGCCATCGCTTTGTGCAAGCGTGTTCAAGGACCCATCGGCGTGTGTGAGGCCCACTTTCGCCCACTTTAGCCCACTTCAGCCCACTATAACCCACTCGCTGTGATAGCGCTATTCGTACAATAGATACGAGTCTTAACGGATACACTAGAGCAGGGTTTCTCAAAGTGGGGTACGCGAACCCCTAGGGGTTCGCTATTCGACGGTAGGGGGTTCGCGACAAGGTTTACGTGATGGTGGCTGCAAGAATGGCAAGATGATTAAGATTGGTTTTTGGAGTCTTTTTGTATTTTTTATTTCAACTACAAATTTGTTACTTATTTGTTATTTGTTGTTGTTTGTTTCAGTTTGTATTTTCGTTGGCAAGATGATTCTTACCTATATTTGTTACTTACCTTTTATTGAAATAAATAATACACATTAAGTATATTATGATGATGATTGAAATAAATATAAACTTAGTTTCTCCAATAGCCAATTTTATTACTATCTTTGGGGGGGAGGTAGGGGTTCACTGTCGTCTAGAAACTTTAACAGGGGTACGTGGAGCCATAACTTTGAGAATCCCTGCACTAGAGTACTGCTACGTGAATTAATACACGAGTTACAGTGACTGACTTGTGTGAACAATATGTCCTAATAGTGCGCCAACATCGCTTATAAATGTTATAATTCATCATCATCATCATCATTCCAGCCTATATACGTCCCACTGCAGGGCAGAGGCCTCCTCTCAGAACAAGAGGGCTTGGGCCATAAGTTCCCACGCGGGCCCAGCGCGGATTGGGAACTTCACACGCACCATTGAATTGCTTCGCAGGTTTGTGCAGGTTTCCTCACGATGTTTTCCTTCACCGCAAAGCTCGTGGTAAATTTCAAATGTAATACCGCACATGAATTTCGAAAAACTCAGAGGTGCGACCCGGGGTTTGAACCCACGACCCTCTGCTTGAGAAGCGATAGGTCAAACCACTAGGCCACCACGGCTTTTTTATATTAATGTTATAATTATAACGTTATAAATACGATAACATTGTCTAACACTTTATAACCTAACATCAATACTCGTATATCAGAAACTTTGTACTGATCAGTTCTAACTGTCAAACACTTGTTGCTCCATCAACCGATTTGTTCCCAAGTTTAGGCTAAGTTCCGGTTAAGTTCCGATTAATTTACGATTTATGGAACTAGTTAATAACCTTTGTTATTGCGTTATTTGTGTAATAAATAATACTTTTTTCAGTGCCAGTTAGTTTTAGCAAGAATGTTATGGGCAAAGTTACCTACGCTTGATTAACAGAGCCTCGTGTCGGATTTGTTTGTGTATGAAACTTTTTTGGGGTTGCTTTGTGAATAAATGTCTTATAGTTATGTAGGTATATGGCAAAAATGGAACTCTTGTTTTGCGATATCCATCTATCTCCGTTGTATGTCCGCGGCTTCACTTAGCCACTTTTGGTATTATAAAGCTGTGTTGTACTGTACAGTCACGGACACAGCAAGGCATGCATGAATATCTGATACGACTCCTTTTCTCTTTTCTAGGGCCGATAGGATGTGTCAGTATCTCTCTGTGTGTGTGTTTGTGTGTGTGTGTGTGTGTGTGTGTGTGTGTTTCAGATATTTTTGGACGCTCCGCTGTAGCATATAATATTAATGCAGGTTGACTATAATAAGTGGGAGGTATGTAATAATTTTTAGTGTCACATTAGTGTCAATTGTAATGTAATTTATTGAATCAGGCGTTACTTTGCGGAGGTCTAAAAAAGAAAAAAATAATTTCTTTGCTCACCCGCGACTTTTGATAGCTAAGTTTATGCAAAATATGCGTGTTTGCTCGCTCGTTTGTAAGGCACTTGTCTCACCGCCAGCGAGGAAACGATTGGCTATCGACTATTTTCTCGCTCAAGAAACGAACAAAAGATATAAGATCCTGTGTGAGTAAAAGATACACATATAATTAATAGTTGATCGCTGGCTGTTCACACTGTCGGCGAGAACTCGCTCTTACATCTTTTGTCGCAGCGACAAGAGCTATAAAACTCGCTGAGCTATAGATACTCGCTTAGCTTCGCTTTTTAGCGATGTCAGCTTGGCGGCCGCCCCGCATGAGCGAGTCGAGTGGAGCGAGTAATCGCCCGTCGCACGCGAACACTCGCTTACAGCCGGACGACAAAACTACACTCGCTTCTCGCTGCTCGCCCACTCGTTTCTAGTTACTCGCTCTACTCGCTTCTCGCTCATCGTCGGTGGTGGGACAAGTGCCTAATGCTGTATGCGTTTTTGCTCAATCGTCAAGATGTCGTGACTATCACGCTATATATCATAAAATTTAATAATCATGCGCAAGACTCTTAGTCTTACTCTAAATATAGGCATTTAGTGTCAATACTAATGCGGAATAAAGAACAAATATCCACATCGAACAGCACCTCGTCTCGTCTATAAAATTTTGTCAATTTCATTATACTATTACATAGATATCAATTTATTTATTTTCGTATTTCTAAATGGCTATCAACTCATTCGTATAAAATATCACCTACAAAATAATTTACGGAAACATAAATAGGTAATATGCATCCGTAATTTTGACAATTCTCAAAACAAGCCCAAGACCCATCCCATAATAAATGTGCAATTAAACAAGAAATAAAGCACAATTAACTAGAGACCGGCTATAAACGCGTGCCGGTACCACGAAACATTTCGGCGGGCAGCCCTCTCATTATATGCAAATATTCTGAATATTATTAATGAGTGGGCGTTTCAAACAAACGAAACGCGATTATACCGAGCATTCCTTGGTACGGGGGCGAATTCGCTCGCCCAAAAATCACCTTTATTTCCAAAGCGATAAAACACACGCGATATGCGTGATAGCTTGTTATAATAATGACGGGTGTACAAAATACCGTTATTTTGGTCGTGTTTGAATTTGGAACATGCGATTTTTGCTGTCGGATTGAACGAATGTGTTTTGTTTGTAATGTGTAACAATTACGGCTAAATGGAAATTTTAAGATGCATTTTTGGTGGAATTTAATGGGAAATAAGTGATGCATTTAACTAGTATTCACTTGGCTATGAAACTAACAGAACGAAACCAAACACTGGAGCACAAATTTTCATCTTCTTTCTTTCTTTAAATTTTAGTTACTTACAGATAAATATGTCTGATGCTGTCTGTGTTTATTCGGACAAAACAAACAGAGACGGCATCACATTATTTATCTGTCACATAAAATTTATCAATGTATGGTGAAACAGGGCATTAAGCTTTAATTTCATCTTTCATTATTTTTTTTTAACTACACTTCACCCGTGGCTTCGCACGCGTAAACCGTGAGATCCACAAATTGAATTTTAAGACTTTATCCCGTTCCCGTAGAAAATTACAAATTACGCTCAAAATTTTATCCAAATCCATTCAGCCGTTTCAGCGTGAAGAAGTAACCACACACATACTCCGAAAATTTCGCATTTCTGCCCTTCTAAGCCAAAAGATACCATCCCAAAATAAAAATCACTTTTTAGTTATCAGAATGTTTAGTCAACAGTTTTTTTTTTTTGAGATAGCACCTTTTGGCTTTTGGCTTGGCAGAATATTAGTAAATATTGTGTGTTATGTTACTTTTTCACGTGTTTTCTATGTTTTTTTTTTGGTTTATTTGTGTGTAATTGTGTAAATTTTATTGTATCTGTGTGTCTTCCGTATTAGTGAATAAATGTCTTCTATCTTTCTTTCTTTCTATTTAACAAAATATGATTTTTTTGTCCACCGCAAACAAACTCAAACAATGTGACTCGAACTAACCGATATATCGCTACAAAACGTTCCAAGTTTGTGTCCGGAACACGTCCATTATGTATTCCCTTACAAACAGGTGCTCAATGAAAAAGGGTTTAGGTCAGCACAGGTGTACTCGCGGTTTCTATAAGGTATTTAATGCTTTTCTTTAAAAGAAACTCAATATTTCTATAAATTTTATATACTAACTGTACATACTAAGCTATTCTATGCAATTTTCTGGGATTAAATCTATTTTTTTACACTAGTCTGTCCGCGACATTTTTCAAACAATTGCAGATTTTTGTAAGTAAACATGTTTTTTCTATAATTTAATAGATGGTGTACATGAACACATGCCATCCTACGTAAGTTCAACCTATTAAACTGTGAAATATCTTGTTGGAAGAAAGACTTTTTGGTAACGCAGGAGACGCCCAAAGTGTCAGTAAAATAGTTGATTGGCCCAGTGATTTGTGGTGTGCACTAATAGTTGTTTGTGTCACAAGGGAGCAAAATGGTGTATTTACGGCGAGGGCGTACCTACATTGCATCCAGAATGTAGCGAAGGACGCTACAATAAAATGCTGAGCGTAGCGAGGGATTCTAAAGTAGAATCCTGAGCGTAATGAGGGATTCAAGCGTTAACGCCCAAGATGAAAATAATTTTGCTCCCGAATGGCTCATACAACTTTTTACACCGAGCATGAAGAAAATTGAAAAAAAAAGACTAAAGATTATTAAAGAACAACCGCATAGAAAATGGCGTGGCTTTACAATTATCAACTTCAAAAAATGGCATTTGCAATAAAACACTTATAAAAGCCTTGAACAGAAAAGTTTCACTTTGCTCCCTCTCGTCAGGGACGAAAAGTTTTAATTTGTAGCGTATTGTATGTCCTTCCCCCCGGGGCTCAAACTATTTCTATACCAAATTCCATTTGACTGACAGACATGCTCGTGCGAAACCAAAGATTATGGCCTATTTTTTTTTATTACAAACTTTTCATTAACTTGCCCTGTTTATTTATATATTTGTTTGTTTATGTCAAATATTGGAAGCTAAATTTTACCCACTTCCGGTGGTCCGATGAACTTGAAATTGGCATATAGTGTAAATCCGATGACAGTAGAATACAATAATCTGGTAGGGAAATCCTGGTAGACCGGCCAGGATCGTCTCCGCCGAACAGAACTCCTCAACGGTTAATGGCATCGACTTGAAGTTTGGCACGAAAATGTAACTTGGATAACAATGCCAGTACAATCAACAAAAAGTACAGTCAGCAAAAAAGCTTGTATTCAAAATGTAATTCTTTGTCGTTCTTAATTGGTGGATGTTTTTAAATATATTTCAAACGTATACCACTGTCATTGAAGGCTTGATGTGTCAATTTGTTTGAAAGCCAGTTTACCTGTAACAAACGAAATACTGATTAAAATAAAGTAAAGTAAAAAGTAAAATAATCTTTATTGCCAAAAAAAACCTAGCTGAGTACAACTCACAAAAAATAAAAAATAAAACATACAATAAAATTTAGAATAAAAACGAATTATTAAAAACTAAAAACACTAAGAATTTTAGGCAATGGGTCCCAATCTCAGCGTATGCTAGGCATGCCCAGCGCTGGTTTTCAGATTGGTCCCTAGAAGAGGGACTTAAAGATACATATATGATTAAAATACAATGACATCTCATAATTAAAATACACAAACACGACTTATCACGCTAAACACACGAGTAATATTTACCTCGACGTTTCTACCACACAACAGTGGCCGTGGACGTGAGTCCACTCGTGACCACGGCCACTGTAATGTGGTCGAAACATCGATGTAAATATTACTCGTGTGTTTAGAGCGATAAGTCCTGATAAATGTTCGCTACCAATCCTCAGGTGAACACACCACAAACTTTATGCGGTATTTGGAATTTGAAAATTGGTGTCAATTGTAGTGTTAGCGTTTCTCCTCAATCAATTTTTCAATTTTTAGAAAAAATATAGCTCCATCGATACTATCGATGATTCCGCCAATGTCGAGGTTGAAAAAGACACTATCGGTTGGCCTCCTCAATCTTCAAGTCTTCAGTGGTGCTGATGACGTCACTTTACATTGTAAAGACATGATATTCAAGGCAGAACCGTGTCGAACGCCCCGTAAGCAACAGAAATGCGTAACATTGATGTGTGACCCGCCCCCTGACCCCGGAAGGGTAGCGAGCGGCATTTGTTTTTTTATTCGCAAAAAGGTTTTATGTCAGGAAGCCGCCGTTAATAAATGGTGTCGAGTGTCGCGATCGCTGATGTCGTGTCTACTTTGTAGAACACGAATGTGTGGAATATAGAGTACTACCCTGTTGCCCGCGACTCCGTCCGCGCAGAATTCGTTTAACGCTATCCCGCTGGAACTATTCAGTTTTCCGGGATAAAACCTATCCTATATCCTTCCCCGGGAATCAGACTGTATATCAAATTTCATCTAAATTGGTTCAGCGGTTTCGACGTGATTCAGTAACAAACATCCAAACATTCAAACTTCCAAACATCTTCACAAACTTTCACATCCATCATCATCATCATCCCAGGCTCATCAGCCGTAGTTCCGACGCAGGCCCAGTGCGGATTGGGAACTTCACACGCACCATTGAATTGCTCCGCAGGTTTGTGCAGGTTTCCTCACAATGTTTTCCTTCACCGCAAAGCTCGTGATAAATTTCAAATGTAATTGAGCACATGAATTTAGAAAAACTCAGAGGTGCGAGCCGGGGTTTGAACCCACGAACCTCAGCTTGAGAGGCGATAGGTCAAACCACTAGCCCACCACGGCTTTTGCCCGCGGCTTTGCCCGCGTAGAATTCGGTTATCGCGCGCTGTTCCCTTGGAACCGCGTTGTTCCGGAATAAAAAGTTGCCTATACCTATGTCACTCTCTGGCCCATAAACTATCTCTATGCTAATAATCACGTCGATCCGTCGCTCCGTTTCGACGTGTAAAACGGACAAATATACAAACACACACTTTTTCATATATATTCATCATCATCATCATCATCGGCCTATCTTAGTCCACTGCTGGACATAGGCCTCTCCAGTTGCACGCCACTGAGCACGATCCTCGGCCAGTCTAACCCGGGGATTCTTCGCACCCCCTGCCCTGCCGTTACCGTGACCGCCGCCTTGATCAGGAATAGCAGGGCGGCCGGGAACTGGGGGCCGTGGTTTTTCTGGACTTGCCATACTGGAGGAGTTGCTCTAATTGCCACGCTGAGCAGGCGGGTTGGCAATCGCAGTGTATTTGTGTGAGACGGTGTCGCTGCTGCCCGACACCGACTTGACCTATAATGACCTAGGTCCAGAAATCCCTTAGTCGCCTTTTACGACACCCATGAGAAGAAATGGGGGAGTGCTATTCGTGAGCCGGCGCCCCACGGCCATGTGTGTTTACACATACATACATCCCAGCCTATACTCGTCCCACTGCTGGGCACAGGCCTCCTCTCAGAACAAGAGGGTTTGGGCCATAGTTCCCACGCGGGCCCAGTGCGGATTGAGAACTTCGCACGCACCATTGAATCGCTTCGCAGGTTTGTGCAGGTTTCCTCACGATGTTTTCCTTCACCGCAAAGCTCGTGGTAAATTTCAAATAGAATTCCGCACATGAATTTCGAAAAACTCAGAGGTGCGAGCCGGGGTTCGAACCCACGACCCTCTGCTTGAGAGGCGATAGGTCAAACCACTAGGCCACCATGGCTTCCATGTGTGTTTATGTGGCCACAATTGGAGGAAAAGTTAAAGGCATCGCCGGCGATTCTTATCGCGTCGAGTTATCGTCGTGGAGGCGGGAGAGGTGTGCTCCGAGGTTTATTGCTAACACAAACACGCCTTTTCTTAGAACTGTTTCATATTAGCGAGAGTAAAGGGTACACTGGGTCTGGGTGCTACGTTTTCAAAATGAATTACCTACAAAAATGCTTGTTTTTAACCCACGACGCAAAGAGGACTTATAAGTTT